>NC_044581.1:15200000-15287500 GCF_901933205.1 Camarhynchus parvulus | reverse complement strand
TTTTTACACTGAAGATACAAAACCCTAAAGCAAACTCATTAACTAGTAATTTTACCCTTATTAAAATACATTTATTTGTAAGCTTACATTATTTGATCGCTTTTAAAAAAGAACATTACTTCTCTTGCAAATATTTCTATGTATTTCTTTTATGGTATTAAGTTTGCTGGAAAAGTTCTATAATTTTCTCCAGATTATAATTAGAGATAATTTGACCATTTTCATAATGCTAAGATTTCTTATGATCATTTTTTTCTAAAGCAAATCTAAAAACACCTCGCAGTATCCTGCAGAGTTTCTAATACAGAAAAATTGAATTCATAGAGCATTTTATAAGGTAAGTAAAACCTTTTCCTGGAGAATGTTGACAAAAAAAATGTCAGTTAAACTCCATGCATTTCATCAGTTATGTGCTGGAAATTAATGAAACCATAAGAACTTCCTGCTTTAATTATGCCTTGGTTTTGATTTTCCTGAGCAATGTTTGGACAATCACAGTATTTTCAAGTCTGCTTTTGTTTAGAATTCCATAGAGGGTCAAGATAAGTTCTGAAGAAATCCTAATAGTTTGAAATGGACCCCCAGCCAGAGCCAGACAAAGGTCTAATTATAACACCTCATAAATAGACACTTTAAAATGTCTCTGTGTAACTTGTTCACTAGACACTGTTTCTCTATATTAATAGATAAATAGAAATATTTGTATACTTCAGCTTAAGAAGCAATATTTTTCAGTCTGAGAATAAAACCTGCTGTCATCTGGTGTGCTTTTTTTTGGTTTTGGAAGATATGAGCTTTTTTGGGGGGAGGGATATAATATATAAAAGATAGAAACGTCCTCTTTTTGACTAAGGTACTGTAATTCTCACAACATGAAAAGTAGCTCAAAGAAAAATCTGACTGGCCCCCTATCCTTCTTCCTTGTTTCCTACAGAGCTGTATCCAAGACATGCTTTATAGGTGACTGCATACATCATGCAGTGCTCTAAGTGTGTCTTTACAAGTATCCTGAATGCTGCTTGAGTATGGAAATTACCGACAAAAGAAATTAAGAGCAGGAACCCCATGATTAGACTAATGCATTGATCAAGTCAATTCTTCTCTGTTTCACTGCCAACACACCACATATAAAAGCGTCATTAAAGAAACTTTGCTGTCTCTCCTACTAATGGTCTACAATTTGAGCATGCCCAGATGATTGACAGGCTGTGCCAGGGCTGCCTGTGTTGTCTGAAAAAGCCACATCGGATCAGCGGAAGCTTAAAGCAAAGCATAAATTATAGATATATGTCTGTTTCTTTGATGATGTGAGACTAGTAGGTGCATCCCACTTCCATCACACAAAGAACCACACTTTCATGCAGCTTTTTCACTTTGTCACATCACATTTGAAAAAACAACAGTGAAAACATAAATGTTCTATTTTTTTTAACAAACAGCCTGTTCAAAGCCAGTTTTGAAGTTCTTCACTTTCTGAATTAATTAAATATAAACTAAGTGTTAAATTGCAAAGTTCAGTGCAGCGAGGATTGTTGCTTATTTTCTATATCTATTTGTCATTACTGTTAACTGTTATGCATGTTTCTGAACCAGAGCTACTGAACTGGAATGCTCTTAGCATTTTGACCATCCAAAACAAAGGTGTTTAGAAGGCACTGGAAAGGGAGATTCTTTTGTTTTGTAAATTTTATTGAAAAAAGCTGATTGAATTTTATTGCTTCTAAATGATAGAATTTTCAGCAATATTGCAACGATGAATTTGGGGATCAGGATACTGCTTATAATTATCAATTAAAATGAATGTATAACATACTTATAAAATAAAAGATACTGGCATTATAATCCTACCCTTCCAAGAGGAATAATATTGCAGGTTTATTGCAATATTAACAGACTAAATGCTACCTGGTTTGTTGATGTTATTTCTAAATCAGAACCAAAATCTTGATTATAGATTAACTCATGAATTTGATGGTTGTGTCTAATAGTCAGCCAAAAATAATGACTTGCTAGCTTCAGTCATAGAGTAATGATTCTAGAAATGCCTTCTACATTTACATCTTCAATTTAATGCTTAAAGTATAACACTAGGCAGATACAGGATAGATCCATTACGTATTTGTAAGTTGCTACAGAAGAGAGACTTGACAGCACTTGACTAAAAAGGATTATATCTTTTTTTAGGGTGGCTTTTTTGTTTCAACTCTTCAGTATCAGAGAGTTTCCTTGTTGCCACTGAAGTTGCTCTCCAGCTGTACTGCAATGTTGCCATTTGTGCTTCGCTGATGTCCAGTTTTATTTCATAGAAATAGTTTATTGAGTAAAGCATCATTGTCCTTTGTACAATACTCATCTTGTATCACTTCTTTTAGAGATCAGACGTTTCCTTTTCCCAAAAGGTCTAAAGATCTGTAAGTTGACATAATTCTGCACAAATCACTCTGGTAGTGTAACTTAGACTGTCCAAATTCCCCTTGGACTGTGGCCTCTGTAACTGTGCCATCACTCACTTAACTTCACCTTATCTTTAAATAAGTTTAACCAGAAGGGACTTGTTCAACTCACCACCTCTTGAGTAATGTGAATTATTTATATGATCTTCATATGTGTTCGTTAAGCTGTATACAGTAAGCCTAAGTGTAAGTGTTTATTCTGTTCATCCATAAGTGTGTTACCCCAAGCTTTGAACTCAGGCTAACCACAATAAAAATCTCTCTATTTTGCTGTTCTTTGATGGAAATGGACATCATTTTTTCATGTTGTACAATGGCAGCAGTGTTGTCTCAGACGGGCACACAGAGACATTTCACATGTTCAGTGTTGTCTTGCTGCTTTCCAGAGCACCTTCCCCTCCTGCTTTGCAGAGCTGAGTGTACAGGAGGCTGTATCCCACCATGTCTTACAATATAAATATGCCACTGGAATGGCTACTGTGGAAGGGATGATTACAATAGTCCTTTCTTATCAATTCACTGCTTTGCTTGGGCAGTTATTAAGTGCTCTTTGTCTGTAAAGGAATGTTAAGCACTGAGAAATAAGAATTCAGTAATGCAGTCCTATTTGCTACTTAAAAGCGCCTCAGTTCAAATGGAAATAAACTAAAACAAGCATGCTGAAATACATCACTGACCTGGATTCTCCAAAAAAGCCCTCCTGTTGAAATCCCCATATATTTATAGGTGAGGCTGGAGAGCAGTGCACATGGTCTGTTTAGAGGCAAAGCTTTTGGTGGAAAACATTTGCACCAGTACTGGTCTAAAATCTTTAAAAGGGGATGGAAACAATAATTTTTCTAACTGACACTACTGCACTTTGGTGTTCTTTATTACCTCTGCTTTCCATTTGAAATTTGTCCAGAACAGCAGTGTTTACACATGTCCTGTTAGAAGTAATGCCAGAGGGACCTCAAAGGCATGATTCTTGTTCCATTCTTCTTTGGTTAATTTTCCTCCAACATAAGGTATTTTAACACCTCCATAGATCATAGGATGAATAGAGTCTACAGAATCAAACATTGTGCCTCTTTCAGCATTAAGTGTGCTCAGGTTAGAACTTGCTTAATTTATGAGCTGTGAGGCAGCCATGAAACCATGGGTAGGCATATTGTTAGAACAGATTTCATTTTTCAGAGAAAAAAAGGGAATTTTATTTTGGGCTTTGGGGTTTTTTTTTCCATGTTGACTGGTTGCTTTGGGTTTTTTTTCAAAACTGGTCTTTGCCTCTTCTTTTTGCCTTTTTTTTTTTCTATAGGAACTTTTTTTTTTTAATTTTTGGGGGTTTCCCCATACACCCCCTTCTGTTTTGAGAAATGCTTTATCTTTATCTACAGTGGGGTTCCTCCTTGGCAAAGCAGCTTCATATGTTTCATGGTTTTCTGCTCTTCTGAAGTGGAACATGTTCTTGTGTGCTCTAAGAGCACATAGCTTTGGAGGATCTACAAAAGACAAGATATTTCATGCATCCTTTCTGAAGCCTATTTCTGACAGTCCCTTGAAACCAATTCAAAACTCTCCCTAATTATAATAGGACAGGTTTGTGTCTGCTTCCAGTCAATAAAGCTTTGTTCTGCCTCAGGGATTTTACTTGTACCTGATTATATAATGGAGGATAGAAGAATCAGGCAATAGTAATTTTAATCCCTGGCTGTCTTTCATTCAAATAAAATGTGCAAAGAGATTTAGTGAAAGTAAGAAATGTGAACGTTGTACTACTAGAGCAAACATTCTACAGTGCGTTCTGCTGGGTGGAACACTGATCTCCTCCCTCTTCTTGCTCTTCTCCAAATATTTTGGGGTTGATATTGGACAAGAAGGCAGTGTCTGAAATGGCAGCTCCCTCTGGTCAGGAGGCTGCAGTGCATTGCAGCCTCCAGCCCGGGTGCAGCTCTGGGGCAGGCTCAGCTCCAGCAGCAAGTGATGCTCAGACTCAGAGGAGAAACAGAACCACAAAGCCAAAACACTCAGTGCTGTATTGAAGCAAGCCTGGGTTTGTGATCCCCATTTTTCACATTTCACTGGGGTATTCAGTCCCAGGCTTGCTTCTGTCCAAGCAGCACCAAAAATCTGACCTATTTATAATGTTTTTAACACAGCATGGTCATTTTTCTGTTGTTAACACAGGCTATGTATTTTAAATTTTTGAGAGTCTTTCTAAAAATAATTACTATTATGCCATGACTTAGGAAACACACTAGGACTTTTTCCTTGATGAGACTGTTCCAGAAGCCAATATCTTCACAGAGAACAATCCTAGCTCTGCATCCTGTGATGAATATTTGGCTAGCCTATTGTCAGATCTGGGACCAAAAATTAAAATAAAAACTGTTGTTGAGTAGGGAGCAAAGGAAAATACATTAAGATATTGAGGTTTATGTTTTTCCTGTGCAGCTCTAAAAGGAATGAGGTTCTGTTGCTTACAGAGAAATTAATTTATCAAGGTACTCCACTGACAAACTGGTAACAACAGATCAACCTTACAGTGCTCCTCAAAATTCAGTTCTGTGACCCTCAGCTTGGAGTCAAGAGTGGGGAACCAGTAGTAATAAAGGATCAAATGAATCTCCTCACTTTTTGTATCTGGGTCGTCCTAATTGATCCCAGCAGACTTCTTCATGGCTGGACTACCTCAATCAACCCACCTGCATCCTCACCTGGAGGAACTTGTCTGCTTATCCAGCAGCTGGGGCAATCCCTCTGGGGAAGAAAAGGTTTCCTCTCTTACTCCTGGGAAGATTTTTTAACCTCATCATTGCCATGTATATTGCTGCGCAGTCAACACCACAAATGACAAAGCAATACTTGCACCTCCCAGCACACCCTGTGTTTGCTTGTACTCAATGGTATCCCACAGCTGGATTAGATAATTTAAGTAGCTAGATATTTAATTGGGTCTCTTAATGTTTCATGCACTTAGCAGTCTTTAATCTGTCTTTAATGTCTTTCTGTAAAACCTGATCAAGAACAACAATGCCTTTAAGATAGATACAGTTTTAATATATGCACCACTGAACTTACTGAACCTTTGCTGCAACACATAAAAATATCCCTCTTAACCTGTATATTAAATGTTGGGGTTGGAAAATTTCTGTACATTTGTTGCTGTAGAACTTGTATATGTGTGAACTTACATGTTTCTAGGTGCAAAAACTCCTAAAGTCATTTAATAAGTATAGTAACTTTTGCAGGATTTTAGCCAAGTATCTAAATCAAGAAGCACTAAAATCTATTTAAGAGAGATCACTTGTGTACGGTTTTTACTTTCGGGTCTAGATATTTAAATTCTGTTGGCTTGTATCTAACTTGTAGATGCTTGCACTTTTCTACAAGGTTGTGTTGTTTTTTTTTTTTATTTGAAAATGCTTTATCATTTTCTGATCAAAATAATGCATATTATTTAGAAGCTTTGGCTGATAATGAAAGATTCTTTTATTTGTTTTCCACAGCTATACCTTTCTTCTGTATTTTTACATTCATAATAATCCAAGATTTTTTACATCTGTGTATATATGGGAATAATATGGTGGTTATATCCTCTTTAGGTGAAAAGGAGTAACTGTACAAACTGGTAACTGTTTTAACTTTTGGTTTTCCTCTCAGACTAATTTGAAAATAGAAAAAGTGATTTAGGACCTGAAAAAATATTGGTGCTGTAGATTGAGCCTTGTTTCACCCCTTTCTGATTTCTTTCTTCATCTATTGCATCTATCCCTGAATTACCAGAATGCAAATGCATTAACATTCATTACATCTGCTGAGGTCAGAGCATTTGAATAATTCCAAATTAAGGATGGTGACTTATCGTGTCCTTAGTGTAGCAGACCTCAAATGCTGACTTGTTCAGCTGTCACGGTGTAACACCAACCACAGGCTGGGCTTAAATACTGAAAATTAAAGTCTGTGGTAGGGCTGCACTGAGTACTGCACTGCTCTTTTGTTCATCTTCTTTTTATTTTCATCAGCAGAGCTGTTTCAGGTGCTCACTTTTCTCTGGAGCACTGGAGCTGTTCCAGCAGCCTGTGCATCAAAGGGAGCTGCTGAACATTGCCAGCAACATCCAGGGGAAGGGAAGGGAAGGGAAGGGAAGGGAAGGGAAGGGAAGGGAAGGGAAGGGAAGGGAAGGGAAGGGAAGGGAAGGGAAGGGAAGGGAAGGGAAGGGAAGGGAAGGGAAGGGAAGGGAAGGGAAGGGAAGGGAAGGGAAGGGAAGGGAAGGGAAGGGAAGGGAAGGGAAGGGAAGGGAAGTAGTGCATCCTGAAGGGAATGGAGCAGAGCATCCTGAAGGGTCTGAGCAGTGCATCCTTGAAGGGAAGGGAGCAGTGCATCCTAAAGGGAATGGAGCAGTGCATCCTGAAGGGAAGGGAGCAGTGCATCCTGAAGGGAATGGAGCAGAGCATCCTGAAGGGAAGGGAGCAGAGCATCCTGAAGGGTCTGAGCAGTGCATTCCGAGGGGAATGGAGCAGAGCATCCTGCCACACACAGGGCAGCACCTGCACTGGATGGAGTGGGGAGTGTGCAGCGCTGGCTGTGCCACCAGGACCTGCAGCAGAGTGTTCTTCCTCAGCTGCCTGGGCACTGCTCACATCTGCA
This sequence comes from Camarhynchus parvulus, assembly GCF_901933205.1. NCBI lineage: Eukaryota > Metazoa > Chordata > Aves > Passeriformes > Thraupidae > Camarhynchus > Camarhynchus parvulus. Next base: position 15,280,418 of record NC_044581.1, on the reverse strand, counting down.
AGTTTAATGAATCCATATGAAATGTGCAAATTTAATGCATCCATATGAAATGTGCATTCTTCTGCTCCCCATAGCTGCACAGCTCTCACGCCAGTCCCACTCAGGTAGGGTGAAAAAAAATCCTAATATGGTTCTAATATCAGTTACAGAGCTTAAGATTAGTCAGAAGGAGGGAGGTACCTGTGTTTTTGTTGTTTCTGCCACTAGTTAAGCTTTAACATTTTTGTGTAAATAAGCTTTAATTTCTCAGTGGCTCTGATGGTTATTTAAGCTTAGTGAGAGTGGAGACCTGAGAGCCCATTCCAGTGTCTGAAGGGGCCTACAGGGAAGCTGGAGAGGGACTCCTCCTCAGAAACTGTGGTGACAGGACAAGGAGTAATGGGTACAGAGTGAAAGAGGGAAAATGTAACATAGATTAGGAAGAATTATTTTACTGTGAGTGGGGTGAGGCACTGGAACAGGTTACTCAGGGAGGTAATCTCAAAAAAGGAAACACAAGGTTGACTTGAGACTTCAGTAGCAGACCTGCACAATTCCACCAAATAATTTAGTGATTTAGTTTATGTCCCATCGAATTGTGTGTGTGCAGGTGATTAACAAAGGGCAGTATAGAAGGTGGTTTGCTCTAACAAGTGGCCTCAGAAAATATTTAAAACTTTTAAAACCTTGACAGCCCAATGACAAAAAAGCATTGGTTTAAAGCATACAAGAGAAGTGTGTTCATGGTAATTTTGTGTCCACCACAGAGCATCAGGCTGTCCTTGCTTGCCTTGTCCTACTGTCCACCAGGAGTGAGATCTTCAAAGCTCTTCATGCAAATCCCACACACTGGGAGTAAGTGCCAGGCTCCAGGTACTGTACACACACTGCTTGCCCTACGTCATTTTATTTTCATCCTTTCATGATAATATATGAGAAAATCTTATAAAAATACTGTATTTTGCTACAGATTTAACTTTCTAAAGGGTTTTTCATTTCCCTCATTTTTCAATATACATTTGAAACATCCTGTCTAGAAATTACCCAGTACTGCTGGTATTTCATTCTACTGAACTATTGTTTTCATTTTGAGAGTCTTTTCCTTTCTTCTGAAATAAGACTTAGACAAAATACCAAAATTCTTTCACTGCATATTATGGCTGAGTGCACTAAAATATAAAAACCTTGATTTAAGGTTTTTTGAATTCAAAGATCGTAGGCAAGTGTTCATTTGAAGGTTCAGTGGCATTTTGAAATGAGAACATCATATATAAAGATGTCAGAGATGGAGCCTCCCACAGTGAGGTTGAAAGAAGAAGAACAGAATGAATAGAAGAGTTTCTGGGTTCCAAGGAATTTTAACATCTCATTACTTGAGATTACTGTACATATAATTTTCCAATATTTTGTATTATAGACTTTGAACATATTGGTTAAAATTGTTTCATGCCTGGCATCAATTTAGTCTTATTCATTATCTCCCTTAAATAAAACCTTTAAAATAGCTGGTTTCAGTGAGTGAGCAATTTTCTGATATGTACAGATCCTTCAACATTTCTAAAGTGAACTTGTAAATGAAAACAGACTAGGAGGTAGCAGTCCCTCAGCATTTCTTGAGCAGCCTGGGATTATATGAATTCAAGTAGTTATATTATTTTTTTCTAAATTTATACTTTATTATTTGCACCATAGTTTATCCCAGATTGTCATAATCCTACAATTCATGCTCTTGCTACCTAAACAATGCTGACTTTCATTTTCTAATGACAATGATTGTCATATTATTTTTTGATACATATGGTCAGTACTTTGATCAGTGTCTGTATGTCTTTGGCAATCCAAAAAGAGGGATAGAACTGTGACAGAACTGAGGTAGGCTGGGTTTTGCACCAGTGGAAGAATTTCTACATTTGCTCTAGCAGCTACCTTGATCCAGTAGTGGAACTGAGGTCATCAATGACCTCACCTTGTCTTAAAATTTGTGTCCATTCCTATTTTTCACTTCTATGACACAGCTGTAATCTGTCTTTAAGAAACTGAGATATTAAATGATGTTAAATGCCTGATTATATTCTTCAGTATCTCAAATTTTAAAAAAGTCCTATTAAAACATGTACCATATGCTTTCTATCTTTGTACCAGGGGTTTAAAACTGTAAAACTTGTGACCTTTAAAAGTAGAAAGCAACTTCCATGGCATTTCTAGATATCTAATTTAGGTAAATATTACATAAATTTATAAAATCTTAGAGCGGGTTATCATATAATCCTATATCTAAAACACCTATTGAAAGTACCAAATAAATAAATGCATGCATTTATTTAAGAAAAATACATCCATCATTTACTATGTAACCCTTCTTGTATTTGAAAGAGATTATAAAATAATTAGTTAAACCCAAGATTCCTCCATTCTGACAGTGAAATGAAGTGTTCCAGTTAGTTCAAATCACTATTTCTATTTCCTATGCTTTGGGTTTGTGTCCTAGTGCTTGAGAGAAACCTTCTGTTCTAGATACACCAGAATACCACTCCATATCTTGCAAGACAGTGCTTGGAGCTGAATGGAGAAGCAAAAGCAAGGAAGGAGAAGAAAATGGAACTGCCCTCCATTTTCCTTCATGTCTGCTGGGGAAAACAGAGATGGTGTCCTGTGAAGGATCCCGCCAGAGTTTCCTGCTGTGAAGCACTGGAAGTAGCTTCCTAGAAGGTAATTATGTTGTGTCATGCCAAAGAGATTTTAAGAGCAGATTCAATAATGTCTTAGTGAGGAGTAGAGGTGAGATCCTTTCACTTTGCAAGTGGTTGAAGGTGGAGGTCCTTAGAAATAATGGCACTTTTGGCACAGGGAGAAACCTAGTGTCTGGTAATATCTGAGAAATTTTGAGAGTTGGTATGAATCAGACAGTTCAAGAATATTTGGGAAGCCTTGCTCTGGCTGATCCTTCCAGCTTGCCATTTCTGCCTGTTCTGAAGCCTGCCTGGCTGCTTCAAATGCAGCCAATTTACAGTGCCACTAGTGTGAGATACCAGCCACACAGAGATCTTTTTCCTTTCCTCTCTCCTTTTTACTCTTTCCCCTTTCCTTTTTCCTCTTTCCTTTTTCCTTTTTTCCTCCTCCCTTCCTGTTGGAAGCCGGGGTTGGGCAGGAGGGCTCTTTGCTTTCTCAGGTAAAAGATGGGTCACAAAAGATAGTAACCTCCCTTCCAGCTCATTGGGAAACACCACAGTGTCTGACTGGCTTCTGAGGAGAGTTCTCTCACCCAGGGGTGTCCCATGGCTTGGGAAGGGGTGGATCACAGCAGATGGAGCAGGCAGGGCAGCATTCCCTCTGCCAGGGGTGGGAACCTGTGCTCTGCGGGAGGAGGAGCTGTGCTGGAAACCCTCTGTAGCTCTGCACCATGCCAGACTCAAGGTAAGAAAGGAGGCAATAGGAGTGTCCTATTTTCAGTGTAAAATTCTGACAGAAAAATTAAAAAAAAAAATTATGCAAAAGAGAAATACAATCTGAAATAGTGGGAATGGACTGAAAGAGTTAGTGAGTGGTTTAGTCTCAGAGAAGCCCACAAAAAACTCACACCTGGGCATGAAAAGCTGAGATAGCCATTCACATCAGTGCCAAGCTAATGATAGCATGCAACCTTTCCAAACTGGTAACATTTCAAAACCTTCTCCTGTCTTGAACTGTACTTTATTCCTTCTCCTCTACTAGCTTCTGAAATGAGTTTTGCTTGTTATCACAGGCAGCTTTGCCAGTTCTTACTATTTCATCATGAACTTCGAGGTATTTGATGCTTTATTTAAACCCTCAGCTCCTGCAAATGCAAAAAGAATTTTTTTTAAAAGGTAAAACAAAACTTTCTAGGTCTTATGATTATGTAGGAAGCTTGAAAGTGTGATCCCAAAAATATACCTTAAGACTTAATCCCTGAACATTCAGAAGTCATCGTGTGAATATAAAGAGCCCAAGTATGCTGGGGGTTTCAAATTCTTGTTTCTTTGATTTTTTTTCCTAGTCTCATGGATATTTAGTCTGTTTTCAGAATTTTGGGAAATCCAATTGATGATCTGTCAAAGTTTGGAGCAGTGCATGTACTGAATGAAGGTTATAATATTTTTACTGGAGATTCAAGCCCTGTTGGAGAAAGGAGACAGAGACTTTTCCCTGCAGACTAATGGTAAGACATTTGGCATCTCATGGCTATGGCTCTCCAGTATATCAAGCAAAAAAAAAAAAGAAGATAGAAAGGAAACTAAAAGCCACATAGCAATTGCTTCTTAAAACTTGCCTTTGCTTTATATGCCCTGCAGTACTTTCTACTTAGACCACGTGGTAGGATCTCCTGTGCTTGGCAAGAACGTGACAAAAAGTTTATTTGATGTTTTAAAATCTTGGGATTATTTGCTAAATGAAAAACATTTATATTTTTTGCAGAAGTGTGAAAATGAGTAACAGAATCATTTGCCATGATTGCATTTACTTATTGATTCTCACAATAAGTCTTCTGCCTTTATTATATTTTTGTTTTTCAACTCGCCTTTGTGACCTGGCCATTCCTGAAAACTGTTTCTATGTTTGGAAGGGACAGGAACAGAACTCAGATTTTCAGATTTCCTTTAAGCAAGTTACTTTTCCATCCCTTTCCCTCATGAAAAGAACTTTGAAGATCCTTACTAAAACTAATTGAGAAGGTTGAAAGCTTGCCTCAGATTTTTCCCCCTCCTAAAGCTTATTCAGGAGCCTCCTAGGATTGGGCTTTAGGGTTTGTGGGCTGCTCAAATTGAAGGCCAAATCCTCAGAGGTGCTGAGCAGCTCCAGCTACAGACTTGGCCTCTTGTTAGCAGTGGCTCCCAGCAACATCTGCAGCTCCTGCAGGGATCAGGGCTTAGTGGCTCTTTGCAAGTCCCAACAGGCATTCACTCATTCAGGCTGATACATTTTTATAGCTCAGTTTCACTTGCAGTAGGATGTTTTCCAAAGCCTGTCTAGTGTGCAGGAGCTTTGCATCTTGCTGAAGATCCTTGTGCAGCTGAGGGTTGTGAAGAATCAGGGTGTCAGAGTCAGCTAAAGCCCCAGCTCTGTTTGCAGCCTCCACTTGGCAGTTCCCTTGCTCGGACAGGAATGTATTTTGGGGAACCTTAAGCTGAAATTATTCCCCAGTTTGCTGTCTCCTCTCCAGTAGTGAACACAGCTTCAGTTGGTGTTGCTGACAGAATGATCCAGGAGCCCTCCTCTCTCCTGTCCTTGTCACAATCACCTCTCTAAATGCTTTAGCTGTTACAATCTCAATGTCTTGAATTTATGCACTGAGGAAAGTGGGCTCCTAAAAGTATGAATGTTGCTTTCAGTCTGCTTAGCATGTCATTTTACTGCCACAGAGAGTAAAATGTCTCTCCCTCAGATGATTTCTGCTGAGATGCTTGATTCCAGTTTCTGTTTTCTGATCCACATCCAAATATTCTCCTTTTTCTATCTCCTTCTTTTATTGAAGTCCATAAAAAGTTGCTACAGCCAAGGATCAAATGTAGCAAATACAGCCATGACAACCCTGTGATAGGCTGTTTCTGGTCACACACTGGTACAAACTGGCAGTAACTGGTAATATCAATAATTACCCAAACTTACATCAAGCAGATTGGAGAAGCAACATGCCATTTGTTGCAGAGAAGCTTACATAGAAAAGGCGATCTAAATACTAATAGGACAGTAGATTAGATTTATATCATGATTTTGGTGAACATAACTCAAAGTTTTCTAAGCTGAATCATTAACTCTGTTTTACAGATGAAGACATAAAGTTGAAGTGAGCTGCCCAGGTTTGTGCTCCAGGTAAATGGTTCAGCTCAGAACAGTCCAGTGAATTGTCTGGAGAGCTCTTTTGGCTCCATTATTATTTACCTTAGGAGTCCTCAAACAGTGAAATGAAAGAGAAGGGGACATGAGAGGAAATTAAACCATATAAAGACAACTAGTCAGCCAACTCTTCCTTCTCAAAAACACAAAATAAAAGTTTCATTCAATACCAACAAACCCAGATGTCACCAATTAAGAGCAAAAGTAGAAACAGACAATTCAGGCCTTTTGTTGTTGCTTTTAAAAGTGGTTTTTCTATTGAAGCCCTACACATACATAGGATGCAGATCAGACTAATAATACACATTTCCAACTTCTAGTCTTTCATTGTGATAGCACTCAGTTCTGTGTTTGCCAAGGAAAATCTTAAATACAAATAAAAATCAGAGTACCAAATGACAAATTCCAACAGTAAAAAATTGTATAAACCAGCAAATCATTTTCCATATCCCAATTTCCAATAATGGTTATGTACATAAAGAAATAAACAAGCTAAGAAATATTTCCACTCATTTGCAATGATACTTGCCACTAAAGTGTTTTAGTCTTTTCAAAATATTAAGAGGTAATTAGGCTATTTTTTGTGTAAGATCTTCATACGGTTATTTCATTTCCCTCCTTGCAAATCTCCCCGAATGCTCTCGTGTGTGACTTAGAAAAGCAGCATGCATGGGGTCTTTGGCTTTCTCTGCAAAGAGCTGGGCCTGAATGCAAAGAGCAAGTGAAAATGTAGCAGTGTTGGCCATTGCTGTGCACAGTTTGTAGGCTTGAGCTCTGACCTGGAAGCTGAACTCTGCTGCAGGCACGGAGTCTCCATGAAGAGCACACGGGGAGAGAAGATGCTTCACAGGAGCTCTGGGTCTCCCTGGCACATGGAGGAGTCTGAGGGCAGCAGGAAAGCTCTGAGGTGAGGGGTGTGTGGTGCTGGCTCTGCTGGGCTGGTGATCCAAAAGAAAATTTATGGGGTGGGCTTCTAAATGTTATTTTTTCTGTGAAATTTGTCCCACAGCACAGCAAGGCCATGAGCTTCTCATTTGGGTAAGTGATGTAAATCTGGTCCTGGGGAAGGGGCACTGCCTTGGGGCATTCAGATCTAATGGAACACACACAGCACTCTGTGGCAAAGCATGGCATTAAACATCCATTCACACATTCTACCCCTTCGCTGGCTTTGTGGAAGTGTTCACTCAGGGTCACCCTTCCTTTCCAAAAATAAACCTGGGACTGATTATAGATAGCTTTGCATCAGAATCATGTGAAACTCGTGGGTTTCAGCTCAGAGGAAACGTGGGAGGTTCTTGTTATGATTTTAAGTTCACTTGAATTTGAAACACAGGATGAGACTTAGGGAGGGGAGGACTGAACACAGATGGATCCACAGGAAAGAATACATTCAAACTGACCCTTGTGAAATGCAACTGCCAATGGCTTAGGCAGAAACCCTCACTCAAAACATTAAAACAAATCAAAACACATTACTCTCTCTTAAAATCTGACTCTTAATGCCACCAAATATCCCTTTTCCATTCTAGGCAATACAGTTTTTTAGGAAAAAAAAACCAAAACAGAAAAGAAAATGCGTAATGTGTTGCTCAATGCAACATATCCCCACAGCAGCTCTAAAAAGCAGAGGAAAAGTATATTTTAATTAATTTATAAACAAAAGATTATTTCTTGCACTGCCAGCAAAAATCCTGTTTGCCGACAAGGTTCTGGCTTCAAACATTATCAGCAACTGGCAGGATGAGTCCTTTTATGTAAATGAATTCATTATTATTAATTTCTGCTGGTGCTGAACGATTTATGAACTGCTTTTCGAATATGGAAAAGTGGTTCATGAATCAGAGGGGAAAAAATGTTCAAAAAGTCCTGGGTCGATAAATAACAGTAGTCATTCATGAATCCCGCCCATGGTGTCTTTTATCTTCAGTAGGGAGAAGATCAAAATGATAAAATAGTAATGTGCCAACAAAAAAGGATTGAATGGGCAGAGACTGGTAACATTGTCCTCTCCAAGCCTTAATGGGCAGGGATGAATGGTGACAGACTATCCTTCACCAGCAGGCAGCCACAGACTGATTCTCCCAAGGTGAAGTGCTCCTTTTCCCTGCCACACAGAGCCAGGATAAGAGGGAGCTGCAGAGCAGAACCCCACGTGTGCCCCTGCCCCACAAACCTGCACAAGGTGTGGTCGAGGGATGGGGCTTTGCTTCTCAAGGAATACCTGTCTTGGTTTGGACAGACAGGTGTCTGCTAAGGAGGGCAGGAACCTCCCCTGAAATGGAAAATGTAAACCCCCTTCCTCCAAATTATTATAATTTTGAAATTAAGGGGCTCTCGGGCAAAGATATGGGAGCAGGGATAACAGTTCTTTATTATGGAAGAAAATAAAAAAATAAAATAAACAAGGCAGTAATACAAAAGAACACAAAACAACACTGCCAGGGTCAGAGCAGTCCCTGCCCCCCTGTGTGTCAGGGGGTGGCACAGCCCCATCCCATGGGGGCTCAGCCCTCCTGCAGTGCCAGCTGTGCTGCTGCTGGAGCAGGGATCCTGCACAAGGGGGGAGTTTTCCTCTGCAGCTCCAGTGGAGATGTAGATGGGCCTGCTCTTCCTCTGGGAATCCAATGGGAAAAGGCTCTCTGTTCCAGATCTCAGATTGGATCCAGGTAGGAACGCTTGGCTCCTCCCCTGGGCGGAGCATCTCCCCATGGGATGCTGGAATTGGATCAGCCATGCAGGGATGCTCACTGGCCATGGACAGAAGAGATCTCCTGGAGGGAGGATTGGTTGTGTGAGAGACAAAGAAAACTGCCCAATTAACAGAAGTGCTCCACCTCTAACAGATGGTGACAGAATACACAGCCCCATATCCACCCTAAGACAGCCCCTGCCCTGGACACTGGGATTGCCATCCTCCCCAGCAGCCTGCTGCTTCCCCCACTCTCTTACACCTCTTACTGAGTCGTCTTGGAGCTGGCATGGCACCCAGCTCTCCTCTGCAAGGGAGTGCAGCACCAGTGGGATTGTAAACTCTCATTCCATGATGAGGAGAGATGACAAGTACTTGATGGAAAGTGAGAAATCTGGCAGCTGTTCACTCCTGCTCTCTGAGCACACCACCAGCTCTGAGCAGAGCAGGAGCCTTCAGGACAGCACAGTGTGCGCAACGATTGACATTGGCCTCACTTGATGGAGACATAGCTTTTCACCTGCATTTGAAGAAATCAGGCTGAAACTCAAAATATTGTGTGTACCTGGAGTGAGTTGTGGTCATAGGAGTGGTATTTTCTCCTTTAGGAACTTCCCTGATATGCAGGTCACCACAGAAAATTGGGCCAAATTTATCCCCAATATAATTTCATTAAAATCACAAGGTTCTGCTCAGAATGAGTTTAGCCCATTGTTATTTCAATGCTAAATACAGGGCAAGTCTTATAAAAACAGAGTAGAGAAGGCCATAATAAAAATCTGTCCTCTAAGTAGCCTGTCTTTCTAGAGCTTTGATATACAAAGAAACTACAGCTACATATTGTGATTGTTTGCCCTTAAATAGCTTTGCTCAGCTAAGAATTTCAAAGTCTTTTCAGGTATTAGACAAAACATCCTGTGAGGTATGAGGCATTAGCACTAAAGGTGAGGTAAATGGAGAAAAAGCTACCCTAGGTCTTGAAAAGATTTTGGCAGACTCAGTAGTCAGTCTAGAATAACTGATGACTTTTCCTGTGCAACCAATAGTCAAAAGTATCTTCCAGCAGAAGGAAAATAAAATTACAGACTTGTAGCTGTTTTTTAGCCTGGCTTATGTATAATTTGACCATTTTCTTAATTTCAGATTCCCACAGGACAAAAGTCTTGTGCTTCTGAGCTCAGCAATGAAGTTTTAATCACCCCAATATACATCTTTCCACGACATATATTTTTCTGTCCACCAAAGACATAATGGCTGCTCCTTTTATGGGAAACCAGGATTTAATCCAGTAAGTCTGTGAGAATCAATATTCTTGTGAAATGACACCATGTTGAAGTTATTTTATGTTATGTTGATGGTTAGCTAATTTTGTAATGGAGACATTTCTTCTAGAAGCAGACATAGTATAATTTAGTGGTAAAAACGTCAATCACAAGGGGTTGAACACTTATGTCAGGGCAGGAAGAGGGCAGATTTATTGATGGAAATGTATCTATATACTCTTTGTGGCACTCTGACCTGAAATATCCATTTTGGTTATAATTTTGTTTTGTGAAAATGACATCAACTGCAATCACTAATGTAAAAGTGACACTGGAATGCTTTGTTCCAGAGGCCTGATTTAAAAGTCTTGCTGCTGTTTGTTATAGTAACAGCTTCTCAATAGCAAGGAATTAAGGTACTCATTTAACTGCTCCTTTTCTCTTTCTGTAGGAAACCACACTGTTCTTTTTTTTTTTTTTTTCCCTACTGTTTAATATTGTTTAAATAATAAATATATAGCTTGTTTCATAATGACATTGAGGTAACCAAGAGAAAGGAGGCAGGTGCTCTGGCTGGTACTATATGTGGATATGTTTTTGTATGGCTTTTCTTCCTGATGCCAGTTAACCACCCACCCAAAGCCATAAAAAAACATCAATAAGAATGGGTAGAAGAGGATGGAATAAAATAAGTACAGAGGTTGAGAAAGGAACGTGGCAAGGAAGGAGGGAAAGAAAAAGCACAGTGCAGAATACAGGGAACATAGGAATGTCTCATTTGTGACTTCAGTGGTTTTTGTTTGGTTATTGTTTTTTTCACAAAACCCTCATCAATTAATTGGACTCTTTTTTGCAGATTTACAATAATGTAACTAAAAAAGAGAATCTGGCCAACCCTCAGCTTAGAGGATAGGAAAAAATCAGTAGGAGCAATGTGGATTTTACAGAGAAGCTGTGCTATCAGTGAAGTGCTGGCTGTTGTCTATTTTCTGCTGCACTATTCTCCCCCAGAGAGTGTCTTGAACTAAATAATATCATGACATCCTAATTAGTTACAGCTTAATCTCTGGGCTAGTCCTGAGAAATCTGCACTTTAGTGTAGTGTGATTCTAGCACAATTGAAATTTTAATTTGCTAGTACTGAGGACGGGGTGTTTTACCAGTAGCACACGATGCATTCAAGCTCTCCCATCTCCTGCCCTTCCATTTTCACCCCTTGCTTGACTATCACAAAGAGCTGACAGCTCACTTTTCTCTAACAATCACGTGTTTTCACTGAGATGTACAAAATCCATAATCTGCTTTGTGAATCTTCAATCTTGGCTCCTTTTCAGGCAAACCAAATGACAGAATCTGAGACCATCCAATGTCCTGCTCTGGTGAGTCACAATGATTTTATCACTTAAATATAGAAACCATGTAGAGTCTGGGGAGATACACTTCCAGCAGTATTAGAAGTGGGAATTTGTCCTATATTTAAAGGCCATGATCCCCAAAGATGTTTCCTTTGAGTGGCATTCAAGACTTTTGAAAAGTTGATTCATTGGAGAGTCCTCAAACAAGAAAAATCTGCTAATTAGGGAACATAGAGCTCTGCTCATATCACCCCTGCTTGGGATGGAGTGATAAATCATAGGTACTCATACAACAGGATTTTTGTTTGCACACTATCAGGCACAGCCAGGCAGCTTCTCCATGTGGACTGGATGGGAAAGCATCTGATCCTCCCAAAAGTTAGGATTGCTGAGCAGCCCCAGGGTGGTCACACATCTACACACTGAAGAAGAATCAAAATGAGACTGAAATTGGGTTCACTTTCACACTTTGCCGATCAGATCGTGGGTAGTTTGTGCTGCAGAGAAATGCTGACTGGCAAGAACAGACTCATTATTAAAATAAGAAAAATGTAGCTGGTGTTTTGGGTGTTTTGATTCTGTTTTAAAACAGAATTTTTGTTGTTTTTTTCTTAACCCTAGACATTTTAGTTCTGCCCATTTGCATAGGTAATATTGCCATCATATTTATTCACACTGCTCATAAAAGAGCACATCACAAAAGTGCCTGGAAAATAAAACTCCAATGAGAAGGGACCCATCAAGTTTAAATGGAGGTTTATATTGCAGCATTATGAGGCAGAGGCTTGCACATTTGCAGCTCCCATGGCAGAAAGTGAAACTCTAAACAATTAAAGCAGCACAGACATCCTGCCCTAAAGGACTGTAAGCATTTAAAAAAGCAGCCATGACCTCTCTTTACTGGGCCTGTTTTCTATTTAATTTACAGTCTTTATTAGCCAAGAAAATCTTGGCTGGATCTTAGTCAAAGTGATGAATATACAAGCATTTTGATCTACAATTTGGGGCACTTCAAAGTATTCCTTACTTTATGATCATTTGTAATCAAGGTCAGAGCTCTGGTGGTAATTTAGATAGCACCTAAACATATTTATAATATAAAAATTGCTTCGCAGTAGCATGCACAGTGTCCTTTCTATTTTTGCTCACAGTAAGATTGGAGTTGCAAATGCTCAGGCTATCCAAAAGTTACTCCTACAAGTTTGTGTAAGCAGTTCCATGCCTAGGTTTCTTTTATTCAGTTCCCACAATGACACACAAAATTTGAGCTTATATGTGTGACAAAAAAATTGGTTTGTTTTCAGTGGTTTATTTATTGAACTATAAGCCTTACTAACTTTGTATGGAGAAAAAGTAAACCAAAAAGACATATAACATTTAAAGAAAAGTTTTTGTTCTTTTTGTCATCTGTTTTTCTCACTTTTCCATACACTTTGCTCATGCCCTAAGGTATAGCAAGTCTCAGAAGTGTTTCCCTTTTTAAATGCAGGGACTCTCATGCCAGCAGTGCCTTGCAAAACAAAAACTAAAGCTGTGATCACTCTTTTAGCACCATCATCTCAGTTTCTGGGCCCGCTTTTTTTCCAGATATTGTGTCTTTCTATACATTATGTCTGTCTACATATTTCTCTCTAGATTTATGCTTGCTAGGACAAACCATCTGATTTTTGTACTTCGTGTCTGACCTTTTGACGAGCACAGCCCAAAACTGAAGCCCAGCGCTGAGTCCCAGTTTCTCCAGCCTTGGCAGGCACACACCTTGCCCATTCTCTCTGACGCCACTGCAGGGGACATTTTCAATGTCCATTTTTCAATGTTCATATTTTATCATGTCCCTCTTCCACTGTGCACCCTTTCATCAGCTTCTTTTTTCCTCTTGCAGCCAAAAACATCCTATGGATATTTTAAGGTCCACTTAAGCTCTCCCAAGACTGTTTTCCCCTATCACACCCATGAGGTACTGACAGATCAATGTGTGTCCACCACTCACAACAGATTTTTGTTTGAAATATTGATTTATTAAATTTTGGACTGTAGTAATTTCATTTTCTTCTGCAAGGGGTCCACTGCTGTAAGAATCTACCAAGCTACTACACTTGCCCTTCTTCACATCCTCCCTTAAAACTCTCCTCTGCTGTGACACCTTAAAAAAATGATAGCGGTTAAGCAGCTGATGTGCTGTGACTGCAGAGTGATCATAATTATCTCCCAGTTACCTTGTCATTTCTGCCCCTCTCCCCATCTGTTTGCTGTCACTTGTCTTTTGCCTGGATCAAAGACTCTTTGGGGCACAGCCCATGCCTGGAATTCCTGTGCATTTGGATCCTGTCCTGAGAGAAGCATCTCGGGTTCTAGGCACTACTGCAGCACACAGAAATAAAAATCACTGTTCCTAAAGTAAAATCCTCTGCGTTTTTATATGCATAAATTATAGCCACATCCTGTAATCCATTTTTTAGGCTAAACAATTGATTCAATGGGATTTGAGCCAGGGCAGGAGTTGGCCTATAGTCTTTACTCAAAACAAGCAACATAACATATTATTAATCACCCTAAATAGAGACTATCACATTCAGTGTTGCAATCCTACCTGTGGATAAAATAAATACCTTTCCAGAAACCTTATGACTTTTCTCATTTACACTAGGCCAGGCTGCTCTTATGAAAACTATTGTTCTGCAGGGAATAACAAGATTGCAGTGACTCCCTGGTTGTATTCCCTTTATGTTGATTGCTTGGAAGCTGACAGAGGGTGCTGAATACCCAGCAGAGTCACTGTTGGCCACCCTGTCTCTATGCAAGGGGTCTAGGGGCAGTTCTTCCTTCCCATTCAAAGTTTTTATCTCCCACTAGGACAACACAAAACTTCTGGGGGCAGTAGTTTTGAATGTTATTCTGAATTTTGTTAATATCCTCAGATATATCTTTATCCATACTGCAACCACAGCCTGAAGCTGCTGGTTATAATTCACCAGTTTGGGGAATCAGTTTGGCCAGGAGAGGAGCTGGGGGTGAAGCTCAAGCTCTTTGGACGTGCCTGCATCAGAAGTGCTGGTGGGAGAGGTGGTTCCAGGGGCCACTGTCTCCTGTGCAGCTCCTGAGGAAGGACAGCTGTGTGCTTCCTCCTGTGGAACTTGGAAGAGCTGCAAAGGAGGGGAAAGCCAAAGCCAAAAATAAAAACATGCGCAAAAGCAATGAGTAAAACCTGCCAGATTCAGGGAGCTGTTGTACTGCTGGAGACCAGCCAGAAATCTGTGGAAGTCCCCTATTAATGCAGGGCTTGGTTGCAATTGCTCCCCCCACACCCCAGCACTTCCTTCCCCAGGTGAATCTTGTCTTGCATGTATAACACAGACTGCAAAAAGCACACACATTTTTTTCCCCTCACAGTATAACGTTTGTTTTACTGGTTTTCTGCCTGAAAATGTTTTTCTCTTCTTCTCCTGCAAATTTTGGGGCTTCCTAAGTTGCTGATGTGTGAAAGTGAGACAAGTCTCAACATACTCAGTAAATCCAGCTTGTATATGCTCACCTTCCACTCCAATTGATTGTTATTTTAACAAAGTGTTAATCTTAAATAAATGTTCATAGATCAGGTTGCTTTCCACTTTCTGCCAATGTTTGGGTCATTAGATGCAGGGCTGTAAATGAGCCATGCAGATAAGACCTAATGTTAGATATCTAGGACTTCTTTATAAAGGGAGAGAGGCAGGAAGGATAAGGATCTCCTTGCTTAAGACAGCTATTGACTTTCTAGCACTGGCAAGGAACCTTCTGAAGCATTTTCTGTTTGCCATCGTCAGGAACAAGGTGCTGAATAAGGAGCACACTAGAACCTGGTCTGATTCAAACCCCCCATTTCCACTGACACAAGGAAACTGCTCGTAGCAAAATTAGTCCAGTGGAATGTGGAAACAGAAGCAAATTCCAGATTCCTCCCCAGCCTTTTACAAAAGGACATGGCATGTTTTCTCTAGAAAAGGGAGTTTGGGTTTGTGGTTTTGGTTTTCTTTTTCCCTCAAAGGACTTAGGTATTGCATAATTTTATACTGAATTCAGCTTTACTGAATTTTCAGTAATTTGTCTCTATATACATATATTGTAGGGCTTCTTTAGTCAATCCTTTCTGTATTATCTCAATATTTTGGGTGGAATATTATGTAGATCTAAAAATTGCCTATTCTTCCTCTCTGGGAAAAGCATGCAATACTGAGTAGATAAAGCAAAACTTCATATTTATTTTAGATAATTTAGGCTCTAATTATACAAAAGTGATGTGAGAAAGATACACAGAATCTGACCCAGAATTATGACTAGAAAATAATAATATCATCCTAATTAAAAACCATATAAGAGTTTATTATCCAGCCTCAAATCCCTGACAGACTTGCATGCTCAAATAATCGCAGCATTTGCAGGCTAAAGATTTTGTAAAAGTTTCATGGAAAAAAAAAATCCCTAATGAATTCTCAGTGTTTTTTAATATTGTGCCTCTTCAACAACAATGATGGCTTTTGGGGACTCTTGCTCACTTATGGGACATGTGGGTCATTCGAAAGCTTGAATATTCATTATGAGATGAGCTGGAACTGGATGTGCAATATGTTTGGTAGAAAACTAAATTTTATGTAAATTCTACAGTGATGTTTTCTAGCTCAATTAGAATCTATTCTACTGTTTATCTTTATACTAATAATGGTCTCTTGGGCTTCTTTTTAAGCCTCTCTGTATACTTTTTTTTTATTTTAAAATGAAAGATGAAGATCCAAAGAAAACAATTTTTAAAGATAGAAATAGAAACACTAGGTAAAAGGAATTAGCAATGCAATCTCTGCATATATTATGTGGAAATCTACTGCAAAATTGCAGCTTCGAATTTTATTCCTAGGAAATTAACTGTTTCATGTTTGAGCAGCATTTCTGCTCTGATTCCCCATTTTTTCAAAGCCCCTTTGGATCTGCTTTTTTAATCTATTTCTGGATATTTTTGTAATATTTATTAAAATATTCCTTCTCCAGAATGATAAATCCAGTTGTCTGGAAGAAATAAAATCTGTGGCACAGCTCTGAAATGAGAATTAACCTTGATTACTACAGTAATTTACTAATCAAAACTGGAGACCTGCTAATCAAGCCTGAATTACCAGCTGCTTGATTTTTATAGTGACATAACCAAAACTGAACATTTGGTAAACAAGGATCTTATTTATGAAGGGAAAAAATTGGCATATGGCCATATTCATCTTAATATATTCCTCACTATATTGTTGTGATTTCCTTATCAGCTGATGTACTTCTAGCATAAGCCATCCACCTAACCCCAAAATGATGAGCCCTGAATTTTTGACTGCCCTGGAACTGGAGTCAGAGTAGCCAATTTCACATTTGAAGAGGTTTTCTGATCTACCTGTTGTTCTTGGACCCAGGGAGGAGGATGGCTGATGCATCACAGCAGCAGAGGGTTACAGGGCTGGGCAGAGAGCCCCGGGAGCGAAGGGAGCAGCAAGAGAGGAGGGCAGCAGTGCAGTGAGCAGCCAGTGGGAGAAGCTGCAGGAGGAAAGGCAAAGAGGGACAAGCCCAGGGAGATGTGGCACTGAATGACCCAGGGAGGGCCTGCTGAGGAACCCCCAGCCCATCCCTCGTGGAAATGGACAAAGCACCAATTCCTGCAGCCTCTCTGAGTGGCTGGGATTGTGAAAGTATTCAGCTGGTTGCCTTAAGTGTAACTAATTTCATGTTTTTAATTTTTTTTTTCCGGTCTGATTTCTGTTCATTTTTTCAGCTCCCAGATGGCATCCTGTATCCACCGACACAGAAAATAATTTCCCAGTATTTTCTTTAATGAATGACCTATTATGAACAAGCAGGAAAAACCCATATTGTGCAATTCTTCCACAGGAAAACTGATCATTAATATAAATGGAGAGAAGCCCCCAAAATGGGAATCTTTTTTGTTGTTTGAGCTGCGTATGGTATTTCATTAAGGTGGCTTGTGTGGTGTTTTTTTTTAATGTCTTGTTCAATTGATATTGTCATGGGTAATTGTGCTGTTAAAAAGGTAAAGAACAGAAACACAAAAAGATTATTTCTAGAATAATGTTTACAGCATGAAATTCTCAGCTAGTCAGGCTCTTTTCCTTTCTCTGCTTTTACTTTAGACCTAATCCCCCATTCTCTCAATTCTTAGCATAGAAAATATGTACTAAAGCTGGTGCTGCTTCCATTTTTTTCGCCATCTTATCTCACAAACCTGAATAATATTTTTTCCCTATAAGTCTTAATGTACTTGCACCTAACAGGAATGAAGGGGCACAGGGATGAATTAAAATGTGCTCAATGG
Organism: Camarhynchus parvulus; assembly: GCF_901933205.1. NCBI lineage: Eukaryota > Metazoa > Chordata > Aves > Passeriformes > Thraupidae > Camarhynchus > Camarhynchus parvulus. The sequence goes on along the minus strand of NC_044581.1, from coordinate 15,262,937 downwards.
TTTATAGCCAGTCTACACCTCCAAGAACAGCAGTTTGTGTTTAGACATGATCCTGCAAAGCTTCCAGGGGCCACAGCTCAGCATGGGCCAGGCCCTCCTGCAGCAAGTGCAGCCCAAATCAGAGCAGCAAAATCCTGCTGGGATCCACAGGCAAGCAGTGGGGTTTTAAGTACCAGGAAAACCACAAGCTAAAACAAGTTAAAATAAAATTACTATTCCTAATATTGTGTAGTCTTGGCAGGAGGGACATCCATGGGGATGAAGATTCCAGATTTCAGGAATGGCTTCTTGGGCAGTGGTTTAGAACATTTAAAGGCCAAGGAAACAAGAGAGAAATAAATGGCTTAGAGTTAAGCAAGGGGGGATTTTTCCCCTTGACCACTAAAGCAGGACTCTGCTCCACTCCAGTTCACATCCCTGCTTCTCCCTAAAATCACAGCTGTGCCCCCAGAAACTTCCATCAGCAGTACTCAGCATTGCCTCACGTGTTTAGGACGAGCTCCCTCCACCATCAAAACATCAGATACCCAAAAATCCACCTGGAAATCTGGATCATTTCAGACTGCACTAGGACATAACATGAAGTCACTGAGGAAGGAGTAATTGCAAGGAGGGACTGATGGGTATGGAGGAAGGCCAGCAAAAAAGTACAAAACAACAAAAGTGGTGGCAGAAAAACTGGGAAGAGGAAGCAAAAATGGTAAAGTGACACCATAATGCTTTACTGACTCTAAAGCAAGGGAAAATTATTAAAGCATTCATTTATTCTGTTCCAGCCAAAGGAAAAAAATAGGGCATAAGAAGAGAAGAAAAAAAGTACAGAATGTAGAACATGTGAAGAAAAAAGGCAGCAAAGGAAGAGGAAATGAAGAGAGAGGAGAAACAAGTGCTGGAAGTAGAGGAGTGGATGGTGGGGGAGGAGGCAGCACAAAGAGATCTGATGAACAGGGCTTTTAGGTAAGTGAATTTTATTTGTATGTGTCATTTCCTACTTTTTATTGCGTTTCTTTGGCAACCATCCCACAGTTCCATAACCTATGGGTGGGTGGGAGGAGGTGGCTAAGAGGGCAGAATGGTAGTTTTTGGCAGAATATTGACATGCCTCGAGTCAGGTCATTACTTGTGGTTGTCATTACACAAATAGTGAAAGTGGGCTAATGGGGCAGGTGTTTATGAATCCTAGAGGCCAGAGAAGGCTCAGTTTTCACAACCTGACTCACACAGAAAGGGAGAGGCCCAAATTATTCAATGCAGTGAAAGCAAAGGTGAGCGGTGATTTCAGCACTGCAGAGGCCACAGGGACCCATTTCAGATTTACAGAATGGTGCTGTCAGGTTGCTTCAGCCTCTCAGCCACTTTGGAGGGTGGGCACTGCATAGGTTTCTGTACTGGGGGCTTCCTTTCTTGCAATCATTGGTTGGAAATATTTTTCTGTAGTGCAAAATGAGACCCTGACAGCACAAATCTATGGCAAAATATGACTTTCATAAAAAATGTTCTGAACTCCATCTTTTCTGGATGCTTTTGTTTCTTTTTGCCCTCTGTTTGACTCTTTACAGGCTTTTCCCCCTAATTATCTTGAATTTCAAATGGAAACATTTCTAAAACATACAGTGTCAAATAAAATGAGTTCGGATTTTTGAAGACTTTAGAACACACGCAGTAGCTGCCACCCTGAGTCAGAAAAAATATCCAGTGCTTTCCCTCTGAGAGTGAGAAGAGCAAATGTCTGGGGAAAAAGTGTATGAACTCTGATATATCTCTCATGCAGAGCAATCCTTCTTCCCCTGTGTGCTCCTGCCCTCTGAGGATCAGTGTCAGAGACATTTTGATTTGGAGGCTGGAACTTGATCGTCGTGTTTAGTAGCTAGTGATGGATTTCATTTGCATGATTTCATGTAATCCCTTTTATGGTCCATTTACACTTTTGACCTCCACACCATCCTGTGGCCATGAGTTCTGTAATTTCATTACGCACTGTGAGGATAAAATACTTCTTTTGTTTGTTTTAAGACTGATGCCTGGTCATTTAATAGAGGCTCCTAGTCCCTGCATTTGTAGGAACTGTTAAATGATGTCTCTTTATATTAGAAATCAGGTTTTTGAAATAAAAAAACCTCTTTTAATTTTAAAGCCTTGTGATCAAGCAAGTTCCTCCTTTTCCTCTTGTGAATCCTTCCGTGAAAAAAGGGAAAAATTCCCAACTGCAACCTGATGAAATTAAAATTAATTAAAGCAAAAGTAGTTTTACAATGTTCATACTGCACAGATAAGTAGCTTTAGTCTTATTTTATGTGTCCTGTATGGTTTCCATCCCTGTCACATCACAGTGCTGGTTTCAGTTCTGTGAGATGTGGAACAGCCCATTTTAAGGCCATCCTCTGTGGCACAACTATTAAATCATAAACATAGTGATGGGAGAATATGTTCACTGAGATCTCTGAAACAGCAAGAGGGAGAAAGGTTTGGAAAGTCTGTTAAAAAAAAAGGAGTAAGCTTTGTACAAGCCAGCTGAGCATGGTCAGACAGCACTACAGTGGGGTGGACCAGGGTGTGAACTTAGCAGTTTGCATTTTCCTGCAGCTGTAGTTGTCCAGCATCCTCTGTGCAGCAGCCCCAGCCCTGTGCTTTGTGTACCATTCCAGTCAGATTGCTGGGGAGAGAGACAAAGGACAGATTCCAGGATAAAATCAAAGCTGCTCTGGAAATGCACCGTGTATGGCAGTGTTTGGAACAGTGGTGAGAGGTTAAAAAAAAAGAGTTTGACTCAAACCCAAGAATCAAAATTAATGTCAGAGAATTTAATGCAACACAAGGTGTGATGGAACAAAGACTGTTGGGGGGTCTCATTTTGTTCAGTTATGACAAGCATTGTTCAGCACTTTAAAAGAAACAACAGTGTAATGGTTTTCACTGAATTGTATGAAAAAACAGGATAACTTTAACAAATATCACAAAACATGTCACAAATCAATTGTATTGAAAATGTATTAGGTTTCTTTAAAAGACAAGATCAGAAAAGGAAGCAGCACAAGCAGGAGGAGAGACAGCACACAAAGATTTACTTCTGAGTGCTACAAAATATTGAACTAAAAATAACATTAAAGATGAAATTTGCAATGAATCTCAAGCCGCTAAATTCCCAAAGGCTGGGTCTGCCAAAGGCTCTGTTGGTTTCCTCTGTTCTTTTCTGTCTTTATTTAAATATTTTATACAGTTGTCTATGTTCATGTGTAGTGCGAACTGTCATTTATATTTCAGTCCACTCTAAAATGGATCTTAGACTATCTCAAGCTGTGCACTGCAGCCAGGAGTTGGGAGCTGAGAGGTAAGTTGAAGTGGTAGGGACAAATGAAGACTGATATTTAATGTAGTTTTTGTGTACTTATATTTTGCTGTCATGTATTTTGCCTTAAAACTGATTTGTAATTTTCTGCATTTTGTGACATTATGATAAGAAGTGATGCAAGTGGGGTTTCCATTTAGCAAATACATTGATGCATTTTTGAGTCGGAGTGGTTGAATTCTGAATTCTGACCTTAGGCTTTCATGTCTAGCAGTAACAACATGCAAGTTTGAATCTGCAGTCTTAAATGCTTCTCTTTGTGCTTTGGACTTGCCAAGGTAACCTTTTTAAAACAAGACAGTCTTAAGCTTATTTTAGATTCACTTGTGTGATAGGGGTGCTGAGTGTCCTCACTCTTCACTGTCTCAGGAATAGGGGGAAAACTGGGGCTTGCTGTGGAGCTGGGCCCACACCCTGGGAGGGACTGTCCCACCCTTCTGGCGCTGGGGGAGGAAGCAGAGGAGCTGTTCCATCCCCACACAGACAAATTGCAGCCCTGGGGCACATCCAGAGCTCCCCAGTTGCTGCCTGCAGGCTGGGATGGGCACTGCCAGCAGGGCAGGGCTGGCACCGACACAGGAAGGGTCCCTGGGGCTGCTGCTGCTGCTGCGTCCCCACCTGAGCTCAGGCCTCTTGCTGATGCGCTCTGCTATCTGTTAGACTTGCTAAGAAAGGTTCAGATATATCAACGTGGGATTTTGCACTTGTTCTATGCAAATTTAGTGGTGTTGGACTCCATCAGCTCGTATAAAAGAAAGGATCTTTAAGAAATGATGCTGCTTTTTTGCTTCCAAACAGTAAATCATACAGAATAAAAAGTTTAAATAATGGCTATTAGATTAGGAAGTCTAGGAAGCTTTTACTACTTGGGAGCTTTGACTATTAAAAATTGATAAATTGCCATTGAAATACAAGCAGCTCTGCAATATGATAGATCAAACTTCATTTTTTTCCCTAATGCAGAGTTAAGATGAGCAGGCTTACTTTTTGCTCATCTTCACTGCAGATGAAAAACATTCCTTTCTTTTTATTTGAGTGATCAATTTACTAGAAGAGCCCAATGTATATGTTGTGACTGCAGTAAAGTTCTTATTCACAAGCCTTTCATTAGTAATATAGCTTGCTGGCGTTATGCAACCCTCAGTACATCTCAGCTCTGCTGTCCAAAGTAGGCAGTGTGTCTCCTCCACATAATACAGGTGCAAATTGATTAGTTATAGCTTGTGAAGTGATATTTCTTAAAATATTTTGACTATCTTATTAAAAAGCTAACTCTTCTCAGTAGTGCTTTTACATCAAGTTAGCAGAAAGACTTCAGAATGTTGTGTTTCAGTGGACAGTATTCCAAAGAAAGTACTCAAACCACTGAAATGTAAACCTTGGGAAGACTCTTTGCTAGTGGCTTTTTAGAAAGCTATTAATTTTATGTCAGTGTAGCTATATGAGTTTTTCTTTTTTGTGTATCATAGATCTCTTGTTACTTTCTAAGCATCTATAAATCCACTCTGTGGCAATTTGTATTTTTTTAAAAAACCTTTTAAATTAAGTAACACAAAAATATGTAATGAACATGCAACATTAAACACTTTCAAGGGCAGCAAATATGATCACATCCTTCAGAAAATATTTCTAAAATGTGTGATTTCCAACCCACTAACTTACTTGAAAGTTGTGTAAAAGCTGCAGTTGATAACAAGGTCTTGTGTATCTGGATCTTTGGGTAAACACTGTCTGCCAGCATAGCTGGAGGAGACAGACATTTCCATTTTTAAGATAGTTCTGTAAAGAAAATCCTTCTGTGGGTGTCCACACTTGGCAGCTGATCTCAGGTCTGACACAGCATGCACACAGTGCCACAGCTCTCATCATCCCAGAAGGAGAAAAATCCTGCATGTGGCCCCAGAAAGGTTCAATCTTGCAAAGCACTTAAGCACAAAATTAGTTTTAAACTTAAGAGACAATATATAAGTTAAATGCAGACTTTGCTAAAAGATGCAGGATGAAATGCATATATTCCAGAAGGAGAGATATAATGAGTGAAAATAAATGGGAAAGTATCTATATAGATAACTGGGGAGGTAATGAAGGAATGCTTCGATTTCAGTTCAAGGAAAACTTAAATTTACTGCATTTTATTTCACATTAATCCTTCAGTCGTCTGCCACAGTTTGTGTCTGGCCATGAAATTTTCATCTGTGTGGTGTTATTCTTTGGCACGTAAAGATGTACAGTCTCTGAGCCTGATTTGGCTCATCTTGGTGTTGATGACAGAAATTCCAATTTTGCTCTCAAAGGGCATGATTGAACCAGTTAACATTTATTTCAGCCTCGCAGAAGGACATATTGCTTCTTTTACATATCAAGTTTGCCAAAATAAGATTAAGAGGCTTGATGAACATTGCACGGTAAGTCAGAGGCACACAGTCACAGCACTAAGGATTCCTTCCTTCCTGACTCTCACTTCCTTGTTTTATTCTGTACTTTTGGTAATGTGTCTGCATTCCCACAGCAATATTCTTCTGGCACATGATAATGCAATAGCTTTGAAATATGCTTTTCATGTGATGTGTGAAAACATAAAATCTATAGATGTACAGTATACACGGATAAAAGAATTCATATTACAATATGTAGCTACAAGCATAATAAATGGAAATTGATGAAAAGGGAATCTTTCTACTGCTGGGATTTTAAAGAATTAGACAAATGTGTGTAGTTCAAATAAGACAGAATTTCTGCTTCTTGTCACAGAAAGAGCGATGAACATGTATCAGAAGAGAAAATCAGCTGCTGCTTGGTAAGTACCCTATGATTTTTTTTGACTGCTGCCTTTTGGGCCCTACCAAATCCTGTACTTACTGTGCTGATCAGGCTGCTGGCTCCTTTTTTGTTATTACATCACTCAAAAAGACAGTCTTAGAAAAACTAAAACTGTGCCAAGGCAATACCATCTCTTCAGAAATACTTTTATTAATTCATTTACATTGCAAGCTGGAGCTAAATCAGTATATTGACAGAGACAATTCTCGGTCCAGTCTTTTCATGTTGGAGGCAGAAGAGATTCCCAGAGCAGTGACACTGAATGCTGTTTTAATTTTGTGGGCAGTCATTGGGTTGTGCAATATTGGTGAAGCAAATCTTTTGATCTCTACATTTATGCTAAGTGGCTTTAATTGTTATTTTTGTTATTGTTTTGAGAGTGGTAGCAGTAGTAGTAGCAGAGGTATTATTGGCAGAGCCTGTGTCCAAAGAGCTCATTAAAGGACAGCATTCTGGAGATGATGCCCTATCTGCCTGGAGCCAGCAGGACACAGGAGCTGTGTCCCATATGATGAACAACAAAAGAAAGGGTAGTTTACATTCTTTGATACATTTCTGCTCGATTAACCCCCAGTGGGATTTTTACCCCTCCAGTCACATTTTTTTGTTCCTCTAATCTTCCTTTGTATTTGCTCAGTGACCCCAAGCATGTATTTGACTTGTGACCCTATTTCTGTTAATAAAATACAGGCCATCTGAGCAGCATTCACACCACCCCACTACAAGGTGATGATTACCTCATTGTGAGTGCTGGGAGTTAGCAACTCACAGGGTGAGGCTGGAGGTTGGGTGGCCTGAAGATAAGATAAGATAACCAATGAAGGCAGCACAAGCCGTTCTGAGCTGTGTCTTCAAAACCAAACTGCAAAACCCCTTCAAAATATCCAATTCTACCCATAGAACTGCAGATCTCCTTATGTATTGTTCGGCTATTAATTAGTTGATAATGTTTAGGGGATTATGGCATGACAAAAAACAATTATAGCTATAATGTGGAAATTTTCAGTATCTGTATGGGTGGTAGCTTATAAAATCAAAATTATCCCATTTCCATTTTGGGTTATCAATTATAATTATATGCCTCATGAAAAAAAATGCATCAGCACTCAGTGGCAATAATTTCAGTATAGTGTTTTGAGGCTAAATTAATGCTGGAAAGTATAGGTGATCTCTTTCTAAACAAAGTAATATTTGTTTTAAAGCACCAGCAAAAATGTAGGGTGGTTTTTTCTAAGAAAAGGCATGGCAATGAACTTATTCATGCTTTCACCAAATCCTTAGAGCATGAGTCTTATGAGGCACTGTTAATTGTGTGTTACATGAAAAAATCATGCCAAAGCCATTTATCAGATATGTAATCTGTGTCTCTGTTTTGTGACAGGAAGCCATTATTTCCCCTGAAAAAACAAATCTGTTAAATTTGAACTATTAGATTACAGCAGGGTTAGGGCTGCTTCTGTGCTGTAGAGTCACATCAGGGTCACAGCCCAGTTCTAGAGATGTACTGCAAGAGCTTCATATCTGATTAAGACAAAAAACTGATAAAAATGTAATGCAGACTAACAATATGGAATTATCTGATGCAGTTTGGGGGGATAGGGGCAGGGGGTATAACATCATTCAGTTTATTTGCATATGTTTGTTCTTTCTGCTAAAATCAATCTCTTTGAAGGAAGCAAGAAAACTTTAGAAAAAGAAAATATTATTAATGCTGGTGAGAGAACACAGAAGAAAATCTTTAGTAAACATTTCTTTTCCAGTGTTGATTATCATTCCGTCTAATGTTTATTTTCATAGTTTTCTTTGATCCAAACACAAATAACAATAAAGTTAGCTTCATTTCTTTGAACTAACAAAACTATACTGTGGCCAAATTTGGAACAAATTTTTAAGTGGCGTTTTTGTTTTTCTTCAAAGCCACGTACGAGATTTATAGAGTAGATATTTGCATAACTCACACCCTCTCCTGTAAAGGAATGTTTCTATGGCCAGCAGTGATTTACCTGCTCTGGGCTCCCCTGCCTCTCCTGCAAGGCTGAGGGCTCTGAGCCCTGGGCACGCTCTGGGTACCAGGGCAGGGAGCACCAGGGCTGGGCCAGGGCTCATCCCCTGCCCTGTGGAATTTGCTGCAGTTTGTAGGGACTGGCTGTGGCTCTGGGGTTGCCTTATGGGTGTAAGCCCAGAATGTGTCATTCCACCCTCCCTGCATCCCTACCCAGCCTCCAACCCATCCAGAGCCCAGCCTCCAAGCCACCTCAGCTCAAGGGGAGCCCAGGGCACAGGTTCCACCTTCACCAGCTGCCTCCATCAGCCTCTGACAGATGATTGTGTGCTGTAGGCTTGGAAACAACCACATTCCTAATGTAAATATTGTGCAATTGCAAAATATGTACTGCAGTGTTTACCACAGTGCTTGAAACCCGGCCTGCGTTGCTGGGGGTGCTCTAGTCTGTGCATATTTAAAAGCTCTGCCAAATCACAGATCTGCTCAGGAGACCTTGCAGCACCTGCTGAGGCAATGGTGGAGTCTGTATCTGTGATGGGAAGCATCTCTGCCACCCTCAGATGACAGCCAGCATGTATTCTGGCTGTTTTGTGCAGCTCTCCTGCGTGCAAATTTTGGCCCTGAAAGTGGTGGAAGTTATAAAAAAAGACCACAAAGTCCAGCCCCAGTCAATCAGTCAGTCAGCCCCAATCAATCAGATCAGAAGATCCATATGCTGGATAAACTGACTGCTTTAAGTTTTCTCAGGACATGGTACAGAAACGTGAGAGATGCTCAGGTTCTCTAAAACTCACTGGCTTTTTGCTCTCCCATCACATCCCTGTGTTTGTCCCACTGCTTAGCCTGGCTGAGCAAGGGCATCCAGTCCAATGATTGATTGCCTCTGTGAGCAGATCCAAATTTCACTCTTAAATCAGCCAGCATGTGGTTGATGACAGGGACAAAGCCAGCCCTCATCACTCCCTAAGCAAATCATCTTCCTCTTTACTGTAAATTCAACCAAATTAAGATTTCACCATTGAAAGAAGTGTCAGGATTTCCACCAGGTTCACATGGATTTGGATTTGGCCATTGACTTCTAGGTGCAAATGGCTTCTTAAAGGGTTACTTTTAAGTAAGTAGATGTTTAAGTGCTTCAAGACATTATAAAAATAATAGCAAATGCAAATAACATGATTTCAAGTACTGCTAAAAGGTGTCATTAGAAAATGGGTGGTTTTAAGGTTAATTCAGAACTAATCCCAGTGACTGCAGGTGACTCACACTTGAGTAAAAATGACAATTTGGGCTTTGAACTATGTAGAAGAGTTTTGGCTGAACCTTTAAATTTCTTTGTGATGGGAGAGAGGTGAGGTGGGCATGTTAGTTGGGAGTTTTGGTTTTTTTAGTACTTATAAAAATGCCAAATAGAAAACAGTTGCTAACTTCTGTAGTTTGTTCCAGTCAAAATAAAGTACTTCTGGTCCTAGAGGAGGGAGCTCTGAAGTGGCACCTAAATGTCCTGCCTGAATGTGCAGAGCCCTTCCTTTTAAAATATCATCTCCACTAAAAGCACAACCAAAAAAACTTAGTTTCCTTTTTTTTTTTTTTTCTTTCTAACACTATGAAAACAAGAGTAACAGAGCTGATATTTCAGTTTTTGTGCAGTTCACTCCATATGAATATAGTTAGGAACGTGGGACTGGAAACACTTCACACATCCAGGCTCTGTTTCCTCAATTGCTGGCAGAGGTAGCAAAGGTACAGAATGAATCCTCAGCAACATCCACTGAAGATGTCCCAAGAAGCAAACCTAGAAAAGCTAGAGAGCTTCAGGACACCCATCTCTTGATGGAAGAGTGGGAATCAGCTCACTTCCAAAGTGCATTAGCTCTACATTTTTACTCAGTTTTAAGTAAAAAATACACAGAAATGCTGACTGCCAGAAAAAGCTCTTGCCATTTCTTGCTGTGGAAGGAAACAGGGCTTTGGCATGGAGAAGCAGAGTCCCCTGCATTCTGCCATCCCTGAGGCTCTGTGGCTCTTGGACAATTCAGAGCTAAGCACCAAATCGTGCTCAGTGTTCTTCCTTCCTCCCTTTAAAAAAGAAAAATGTTTCTACCCTGCATTTCTGCAAGGATGAACAGAAAACCTTGCAGATGGGTGTAGAAACATCTGCCTGAGCCTGCAGAAGCCTGAAAGAGCAGCAATGAGGGGTTTAGTGCTTGGAAACTCAAGAGGGTTGGCTATGCCAGGGCCAAAAACTCAGCATGTGTTACAGCTCAAAATAAATGGGACTCCATGTACAAATAAATAGTGTATAGCTTGCTGTGGTGGTGGCTCCATATTGGAGGGATTGTGTTTGGTTTTTAATACTCAGCTACGTAATATTTAGTGTTCTATTATTTCTATATTCAATTAAAACAAAATATTTGCAGTTATTGTAAGAAGCTTTGCCACAGATGGCCCAGGCTGAGGTGGGTGCAAAGCTTTTGTGGTGCCTGGCAAAGGATGTGGGTGATGTCCTGGCCCAGCTAATTGATGTAGAATATCTGTCTTGAAAATTGCTCTTCAAAATGTAGCACCACTGTGCTCTTCACATCTAGGGAGGGAAACAGGAGTTGTGCCTCAAAACCCTTGTGTTGTATGGTCCCATGGTGATTCCTCTTCCTTTATCTCCAGTAATTTTCCTGTGCTGAGTCTGGTCTCTCCCTTCTGCTCAGCAGGGGCTGGGTTTGTTCTTTTTCTTTGTTCTATTAATTTTCTCATAACTACCATCTACTATATTCACATAACAACCACTATCAAGCTACTAAAACAGTTTTGAAGTACATTAAATCCCCCATTTTAGAACAACAAGGAAAGGGTTTTTCTAAATAAATACATAAATCTTCTCTTAGATCATGCAATAAGGAAACTGAATATAGAGCTAAAGTTCCCAGCACTTGGGAGGACAAAGGAGCAGTTTACTACAGAGCTTTTTCCCAACACCCAGAACTCTGATAGTCCTTAGAGGAAATAATAAATCTTTCTCTTTGTCACTCTTCTCTTGGTTTCTTTTGTTGTTTAGGAATTAAAAAAAATTAAAAGTGTAGGTACTACTTACAAGGCAGCTTCCTTGATGTTTCTGGTGGTCCAACCAAGGGACAAGACTGTGTGTATAGGAAGGGGAGATGAACAATTCACCCTGTAAAGGAATTAAAAATAAAAGTGGAAATCCTTTGTAGGAAGAGTGGTGGGGATTACAGCTGCATGCTTTCACTAATGACTTAACAAACATTTAGCCAGAGATAACCCAGAAATCCAGTTGTACTTTATTTAATATTCAGATAAGGACCATTCACCTGCTGTTAAGCTACAACATCTACAATCATTCTTTGAATACTGATAATTATATGAAGCAGACTCCCCTAGAGGCTGGTAGTCTAGTCTGGATTCACCTGGAATACAAAGATGAATAATATTGCATATTACATGCACCCAAGTAGTTGCAATTTATAGAAATGTCCATTTATACTCCTGAAAAAAAGATGTGTATTTCTCTAGGGGCACAGTGTATGGTGATAAAAACCTGTGTGTGGGGACAGTTTGGATTGTAACTCCTTGCAAGCCTGTTGATTAATTAATAAACAAATAAATCATTATATTTAGCCAGATCTCTCACTCCGAGCCCATAAAAGAGAAAATGTTAAAAATGAATTTTGTGTGGCTCACCATAAGGAAGGGTTACTCAGAGACACCAGAAATGAGTACGAGAAGTGGCATCCAAATGGCTCAGAGAGCGAGTGTGTGTACATTTTTAAGAGATGAGTAGCATTAGGAATCTGCTCCCTTCTCCTCCTCCTTTCCTCCTCTTTCTCCCATCAGGTGCCTTGTCCTTGTTCTCCCCTCTCGTTTGCTGATGGCTGATAACACCTTATCTCCACCAGGGAAGCAACTGGGAAGTTTGCTCCTTCCTCACAAGACTGAGGGTATAATTAGAACCACGCACCTGCTCAGTCCTCCAGTGACTCAGTTAGTCTACATCCATGTCAAAATCCATGCTGTGAGGGTAATTTGATCATCTCACTTACTTTTTTCATATGCTTTATATGAATAAACCACCAGAACAAGCCTCCGTTGAGTTGGTTCAGTTTAATCTCACAAATTTGTGTCAACTCTTTGTTGCCAGAAGAATTTTATCATTTGATCTCATGGTTACACTTTAGTAGACTTTAGTACATATTTTATTTCACTCTCCAGAATATAAAATTCCATTCTTGTGTCAAAATCATCTCTTTATTATTATCTATTTATATTTCTGTGATACTTACAGACTTCAGCTGAGATCAGAGTCTTGTTGTATGAGACAATACAGAAACAAGCAATAAAAGAATTCTGGTCACAGGAGCCTTGTAAGCTGAATAAAGGCTGGGAGAAAGGAAATATTGCCCCCATTTTACAGATGGGAAAGTGAAGCTCTGACAATCTTTCTGTACAAGGCAGAGCAGTGTCTTACAGTGATAGTGGAGACTTCTGGAAAAGCAGCAAAGTCCAGAAACTATCTAAAATAAAGGTGGATTTAAAGCCTAATATACTGGCATTTAAACTCTAATGTACAGGTAAGCATCCATATAAGTTCAAGTAAGTTATAGATGTACACTGGTTTCATTTGCACATTCAGCATCCCAGGGTTCCCTTGGCCTTCTCCATCCCTCTTCATCTCCCAGATCCCCCTTCAAAGGCAGCTGACACCACTTTTTGATGCTGCCTTCTTAGGCTCAGAAGAGTTAGTTTGCCAGTGCTTCTTCTTGCATTTAAAAAAAAATTTACCTTGAGCCCTGTGATGCCACAGGGGTGTCAAATCTCTCTGACTGCAGCAGCTTCCAGGCTCAGCAGAGATACATCAAGGCTCTCTTAGACTCTCCTTCCCAACATGTGAAGGGCAATGCAATCTTTTTGTCCTTGAACTGAGCCTGGAATCTCCTGCATTAGAATTCTTTCCCTCTGCTGCTGCCAGAAGACCCTGCAAGGTCCCAGGGAAGCTGTGGCCAGCCCAGGATATTCGCTCATGACCAAAGCAGCAGAGCAGCCCTTTGGTGTTCCCTGGAGGCAGCAGAAAGGAGAGGAAATGGTAAGTTCACCATCTCCCTTTCAGAGATGACTAAATACAGGAGGGGAGCCTGCCAGGAGAGGGGGGTGTGGGTGTAGCAGTGTGTGCAGAGGTGCTTGTGCTCCCCTCAAACCTGCTGGGCTGCCGCTCGGGGTGCTCAGCTCCTGAGCTGAACTCCTCACCATCCCCACTGTGCCACTGCAGCCCTGCCTTCTGACTAAATACCAGTTCAGACTAATTGTCAAGGATCAGATAACAGGAAAATATTTCTATTCGACAGTCTACTATTTTTCAATTGTTCCTCTGTTACATATCTAAGTAAACATTTGTTCCACTTATCATTTCTGAGCAAGAGACATGAATCATTTGACTAGTAAAACCACAACGACAGCTGTTGCTTATTAGAAACAGTCTTCTTGTTCAAGGGCCTGCAATGGAGGAGTTCTTCAGGAAACTGTTTCTGCTTTTAGTGCTTTGCAGTGCAATGAAAGCAAAGTTGTAGAAATTAGGGCATTTTTGTTTCACTGGTGTGATTGGCAAAACACCCAGGCACATACACACACATGGAACAATCATTACAGCTGAGCTACAAGCCCCCAAGAAACAGGAAAATACCCACTTAAGAATACTACTAATGATATAATACTTATGGTCTTTGTGGCTTTTATACAGAACTCTACATTATAGTGAAACAAAACTAGATTTAAGGGTCCCTTGGTGAGCATGTTGTATGTTTGGGATTTTGGTGTTGGATACAATATTTATACAAGTTATTATGCATGTAACAGAAATATGTTTTGCCATTCATGGTTTTTCCAGCTCTCAGGAACAAATTAACCTTGGCTTCATAAAATCCCTGGAAGCCAGTCATCAGTGGTCACTACTACATTACTCCCAGAATAAGCTTCTTGAGGCAGTGATTTAAAAAAAGAAGAATTTTAAAAATTCTGGTCAGAATAAAAAAAGCAGAGACAGCAACAAAATACTTTTTAAATTAGTGGGAACAAAATAGGAGGAAAAAAAACCCCTGGACCATGGCAAAATCAAAAACAATTAAGTGAAACAGAGTCAGGTTAGACATGAGGATTTTTCCCTTCCTGGAGTGCTGGTTCAAAGGCATTATAGATCATACAGGCCAAAATCTGATTGTTTCTGTGACCTGTATGGAACAAAATTGTGTTAAAGAGAGGCCTAAGAGCTGGGCATTTTATCAGACAAAATCACTGGAATGGTGTACCCTGTATGATGCCCCTATTGTCAGCTTTGAAGGGAGAAGCCAAAGACTAAATGAGCAGAGAGACTGTGCTGATCCCAGCAGAGCAGAGGGGAGGAACCTTGGCAGGGCAGCGGAGAGAGGCTACCAAGTAATCTGCTCAGGTAAATAGCAGAGTTTGTGGCTTGTGGCTGTTACTTAGATACATTTCAAACCTGCAAAATTAATTTTCAAACACTAAAGAAGAAATAGTTTTAAAAAAAATTCATTTTAAAGGATTGTTGGAGTATGGCAAAAGAAAAGGAAGGCAGAGCAGGAAAGCAGTGGAGAGAAGAGTGTCACTGAGGAGGCAAAGCTGAGGTTTATTATGGGTTAGAAATCTGCAAAACTGTCACCAATTCAATAATAGCATCCAAGGAGGTTTCCAGAGATCATATCCTGCCCTCCCTTCACCCTCACAACGCTCACTGATGGAGTCAGCACTCCACTGCAGCTGGGTATTTAGAAGTCATTTGTTCTGGGTAACATGTCTGTTCTTACTAATCTTAGTCAAGCAAGTAGTCCATCCTCATGTGTCATCCCACCAAGTCAAATGTGCTATTAGCATAAGTGATGATTACTTATCCCTGTGAGGTCCTGTGAGGTTGGGGCTCCCAGCAGCAGTGCACTTGACATGGCAGTCTTTCTATTGTAATTTAATAAAACGGGGCCCAATTCAGTTCAGAGGTGCCTTGAGGAATAAGCTAGACTTAAACGGTGCTTAGGCCTTTGACTGGACCTCTGAAAAGCCTTTGTTCCTTGAGTGAATGCTAA
This sequence comes from Camarhynchus parvulus, assembly GCF_901933205.1. Taxonomy (NCBI): domain Eukaryota; kingdom Metazoa; phylum Chordata; class Aves; order Passeriformes; family Thraupidae; genus Camarhynchus; species Camarhynchus parvulus. Next base: position 15,247,669 of record NC_044581.1, on the reverse strand, counting down.
TTAGTCAGAGGAGAGTTATTAAATTATAGACTCGGTTCTTCATCATTGCTGGGAGCGCGGTACCTCTGCAAGTGCCTGAGCAAAAGAAGGCAAATCTGAGCACACACAGAGGGAAGTTAAGGCATGATTGCTTTCCTTGGTAAACACAGGGAGTGCAGAAATGTCATTAATAAGCAGGACAGAGAATCTGTACAGGTCAGTGGGTAGATTTTTCTCCAGAAGAATGCAATGCACTAAAAAAGGATGGAATAAGACACAAAGCTGCATCTCCCAGCTGCACTGGGATGGAAAATTCCCCTCCAGAGAGGTGGATGGACAAGGCCTGATCCAGAACCCAACAAGTGGAAATCTGAGCTTGGTGAGCTCTGAATCAAGCCCTCCCTGGGCAGGCACCCTCAGACAGGCAGTGTCAGTGACACACTCAGTGTAACTTCCATAAACTGATCAGTTACCCCAGGCAGATGCTCACTGCAAGAAGGAATCAATCAGCTCATTTTCTGTGCCATGGCCCTCTGCTAGGGAGCAGGAGCCTGATTGCTGCATGGATTCATCAGGAAGACATTTCACATTGTTTTAATGGGCTACAGGTATTTCTAACAGCTTACAGTCTTCCTTTTTGGAATTCTCATATCTTTCTGCTTTTTACCTAATTTCTGAGCAGCTCCCAGCCTCAGAATGGCTCCTGTGTTCATTCTGAGCCTTGGTTGTAAGATCCTACATCTTGCACAGCATTTACAGATTTTGTGAATACTGCAGCAATTCCTTGTGACCTTTGTGATCATCTCCTCAATTCATCCTTCTCCTGATTCCCAAAATGTAGTGAATGTAGGAGAATTTTGGATTATAATTTTCTAACCAACAAGCTCTCAGCTCTGCTCTTTGCTACATGTGATCTGCTAGAGCTACAGAATGCATGAGGGGTCTTCTATGTACCCCAAAAGGTTTGTCGATTAGTTTTGTTTTTGGTTTTTTTTACCCAGATCTTTGAGAAGGATTTAATTACTGGTACAACAAATATTGCCCAGCGGTTAGATCCAGAGGGCTTGGCACAACAGATCACAAATAGTAGACTCATTGTAACATTTGATCTTTGCTTTGCTGGCTATATCTTTAAACAACCTGCAGTTGGTGTGCTGCTGCACTTCAGCTTTCCAGCCAGGTGTTTGTAAAGGATTGCATTTATTCAATTAGTACATAAATGCTTGCCAAATTATGTATACTAATGGCATATATGCAGGTCAATCCTGTACCATCACACATACAAAGTTCATTTTACACAATGTATCACTTGGAATTCTGGAGGAAAGACTAAAATCTGAGTACTAAATCAGATCTTTACTAGATTAACAAAAATAAAAATCATCATTGTCAGTATCAGTGACAAACAGTGCTAGGAAAAAAATGTTTTTTAATTGTCTGGACAGCTTAAGTTTTTCTGCTGTTAGATTTGTAATCAAGTTCAGACATTTTCAGAGTTTTGAGGCTTTCGCTGTCTCATGCCCTTGTACAGCCTAAGAACATGCCCACCCTTCAGCCAGCTGTAATCCTTATGAAGTCAATAGGACTTGCTTGGATGAAAATTAAAAACCTTTGGAAAAAGCTTGTTTGATCAGATCATAAAAGATTTCAGGATCTGTATGTGTTCACCATCATGTTTAAAATAAGCATTTTTTATTTGCCAGCAATCCAAGGACCTGATTTTATTTTGATTTTCCCATTAGCCTGGCAGTTTAGCCAGTAGAACCCTTTTATTCCTCCCACTGGAGTAAAAGAGAGAAATTAATTTGATTCTAGTGGATCGTTGTTGATTTCATTATCATATTATAGAAAATAAAGATTACAATTCCAAATGATTTTGCCTGCAGTCCACGCACTAACCATGTAAATGGCAATATGTGGAAAAGTTGACTACATCATAAAAAATTTACTTCCTGCAAGGATTTTGTTGAATTGGTTTCAAAAGACTCTGCTGTTTGGCATCTTTCCTGTACTGAAATTCTAGAAGGTAACTGCATTATGTGCATGTAAAACATGCAAAAGGAAACATTCACTGAACTCTTTCTTTCTGCTACCAAATCTAACTGTAGCTTAGAAAAGGTGCCTGAAATCAAAACTCTAAACAAATACAAGATGTGTGCGTTGTAAGATAACCACTAATGGAAGGTGAAATACTCTTCTCCTTCACTTGCTGGTGAGTTACAAAGATTCCATCTAATGCTAATTTGAATATTCTGCCAACAGTTGGGGATATTCTGCCCCTGCCAAAATAAATAAATAAATAAATAAATAAATAAATAAATAAATGCTTCCAACTCTCAGAGCAAATGCCTGTAAGTCTATAGAAAACAAATTAGAAATGTGTTATTCTCAACGAAAAAAGTCTCCCCAAGAGCCATAATTTTATTTTTTTAGTGCACAGAATAACATAAATCAAAAGAAGCAATAGTCTACCTTGTGTTTTGACTACTTTGACCCTCTTCAACCCCTGCCAATTTTTATCTCATTTTTGTTTAACTTTGTACATCAGAGTTTAATTTTAAACCTGGTCCTGAAGACAGTGATGTATAGGGTACATCAAGTATAGCTTAAATTACCCTCTCCCCAGTGATTTGAAGTTGAGGGGAGGGTCTTACTCTGCAGCAGGGTGGGAAAGAGAAATGGTCAGATGCTGCCCTTTGAACCTGACCACCCTCAGCTACAGAAACATTTATGCCAGAACATCATTTATTGATTTTATTATATTTTAGGATCTCTTAAAACTGTTGGTGAAGTTTGCCATATATTAATTTTTGACACATGCATATAAAAACAGAAATATGGGTTGAGCAGAAACTATAAATATAGACAACACTGCCCAATAAACTTACATCCTTTCTCTTATAGGTTTCTATTTCAGCTGATCATTCCGAGCAGCCTGTCTTTGAAAATAAATATTACCCCTCTGATAAGCTAACCAATTTGAAGATTAAAGCTGCATTTGAGGATTAAACTTTTTCTTATTTGATTATTGTTGTGTCTCGTAGCAGTAGAGGATAAATATTAATAGAATGTTACAGCCCAATTCTGCCCACTTCACTCGTGTGAGCATTTCATACCGTGAGACTGAAGGAATTATGCAGGATTTGGCCCTTAAACTCAGCTCTGATTGCTGTTTCCTCAGTTTCTCATGAAATGTTACGTGTACCCAGCAAACTCCTGAACCCAGGGCTGCCACACTGATGGGTAGCTCTGAGAACTCACCCTCCAATTATGTACCACCGAGCCGGGAAGGTGTTTTTATTGAGGAGAACCAAAACCACAAGAAATGCTCCACAACAGACCACAGAATGGCTTTGGCACCTGTGTCTGCCCGGAGCAGAAGTCTGGGAGCTGTGTTATCTGCGGCCTGCTGACCCCAGGAGAGGGGGCTGACCTTGTCTTACAGGCAGGAGTCTATTGCTATGGCTCCCCCGGGAGCACCAACCAGCTGCAAACTGCTGCAATGATTAACCCTTATGTGTTGGAGATGTAACATCGAGTCATGGTAATAAAGCTTTCACTGCAGAACGGATCTCTGCCTTTGTAAATTGTTGCTCTTATCAGCTGCACTGGAGGATGTTATCCCTTTCCTGTGAAGCATGACTGCTGTGCTGCTCACTGGAAAGGAGGCCAGATCTATAGGCTCGGTGATATTTATTCAATTGCTTTGAGAACAATGCAGAGAACACACTTTGTTTAGGTTAAAAATGCAGTGTGTGAAAACAAACAAACAAAAACCCACCATGAAATACTCATACATATGAAACAATATATTAATTAAAATCCAGAATGCCTGTAGCAGATTTGAAGCTGGGAATGCCAGATTTGCTATAACAGACAACTGTGTTGCTCTGTTGAGTCCAGGCTCCCATTTGTGGAAGTAATTTATACCTAATGTTTTGTAAAAATGCAAACCCTTCCAGCCTGTGACTTACCTGGACAATTACAGGATTTTGCTGTTTGGCTGGAAACAGAATGTTTGTAGCAATCAGTATTCATCTCCCCAAAACATAAGCAGTGTAAGTTTTATTTTGTCATGCACTTCAAACACAGACCCAATTCTGTGCTCTCCTGTTTGCCAGGGAGCCAAGGGGAGCTGTGAGTGTGTCTCAGCTAAAATCCAACCTCAGGTCTGTGAACAGGGAGCTGGCTTCCTCAGAAACGCGATGCCTTTTATCTCGGTGTGCTTCCTACCCTCCAGGCCTTCCCTTGGCAAATCTGTGGCCACATCAAGGCCCTGAAAGCAAAGGTGACCTTAATGTAAGCCCTGGTGTGACACTTTCTGCTTTAGTCTGCAAAGAGCCAGAAACTCTATCTCTGAGAAGTGGAGGCTGTGTGTGTGTCACAAGGGCTGTCACTGCCCACAGCCCCTCTTTCACAGGGACTTTCCAACATCCCAAGAGCCAAGAAGAGCAAAAATTATTTGTTCAACCTATCCAGCCATGAAAGCAGCAGCTCTGTGTGGTTTGGGGCCACAGCACTGTGGTCCTTGCTCACCCCATCAGAGGTTGGATGGACCAAGAGCATCGCAGGACTCTGTCCACAGCTCCCAGGGACTGTTTGTAGTTCTTACACACAACCTTTTTCAAAGGATAACAATAGCTTCCAGGTTCAGGGATTAAGAAAAAACATAATCCCTTTGGGGTAAGCAGTGGGAAAAATAAATTCAATTTAAGGATACAAAAATTGTTTTAACTAAAACCACTGAAGTCTTAAGAGTTTGGGGAGGGCTATTGTTGAGGAATGTAGTAGACTAATGTCACTAGGTGCAGACTGAGAAAAGGTAATGGGAAAACTTTTCCAGCTCAGGAGTGACAGCTAGGAAGAGGCTGCAGTGACGATGGGCTTCCTTGCAAAGTTCCCTGGTGTCCAGAGGGAGTGGGTTAATGCCCCTTGATAAGAGGGAAATTAACACCACTCTGTAGTCCATGATTCATCCCTTTCTCCACATCTTTCAATCACATTACTTCAGCCTGCTCTAATTAAAAAGAGGCTGATCTGCAGGAGCCATGCTTGGGTGGCCAGGCCAGGGGCTGCACCAGCCCCTGCTCTGGACTACTGATGCTTTGCTGTTTGGTATCTGGAATCATCTGCTTGAAAAACAGTGCAGATAGTTTTTCTGCAAAAGTTAGGCCAGACAGGGCTGTTCCTCACTCATCAGCACTGGGAGCATTTTCCTACAGGGACTGCAGATGAAAGCAATGAGTTTATTCCTCTTTCCCCAACTCCACCTCCTTAGGCACATCAGTGCTGTTATTTTAACACCAACAGCTGTAGTTAAAAAAAAAAAACCACAACTATTAAACCTCACAGAGTCCTGGAACAGTAACTATAGATAGAACACCAGTGACCAGACAGTTAAACTGACCAAACAGGGTGGCAGAGGCAGTAACTTCATTTACTCCCTCATCAGCTCCAGCAGTGCCTGTTTTTCCCTGAGTAGCTGCTGTGGTCTCACAGGTGGAGGCTGTTGGCCTCTGATGGGAGCAGAAGTTGCCTGTTCCCTCTTTAGGAGGATGGGGAAGGGTTTCTTGGTGTTGGTACCTTGTGTCCTGCCCGGCTCCTGCAGGTGTGAGAGGCTGCTGAGGAGAAAGAGGAGGAGGTGGAGGAGGTGGAGGAGGTGGAGGAGGTGGAGGAGGTGGAGGAGGTGGAGGAGGTGGAGGAGGTGGAGGAGGTGGGCTCCAGCTGCTGGGGGCTGTGTCCCTCCCTGCATCCCTGCCTTTCGAGGCTGGGGAGGCCCTGTGTGCCTCTTCACATCTCATCCCTCCTCTGGCTGTCACTCCTGTTCCCAAGGTACTGTTGCTCTGATATTTGGTTACTCAAACGGGAGAAAGAAGCAACAAATTTACTGAAATTATCTTGATGTTAATTTGTTCTCTTGTGGGGTTTCTTGTGTGAAGGGGGTATCTACTCTATTAACTCCCATTAATATCAAACCTCTACTATTAATAGGATTTGCATATGGAAAGGAAGAGGATTGACCTTTAAATTCATTAAATAAAGCAAATTTTAAGAAATAATTTTAGTTAAAAGCATTAGTGTGATGAAAAATAGAAGAACAAATACAGAGACATCAGTATCTGGGCTTTTGCTAACACTAACGAGCAAATTATTGTAAGGGAAGATTTGCATCATTGGAATGCATATTCCAGCCTCCATACTGATATATGTGATGCAGGGTTATCTTTGTATGGCTCCTCTTTCAGAATATATTTTCTTCTTATAAAATAGCCTCTTTTTAACTCCCATTGGGGACCTCCTTATAAATGAGGAACTGGTCCTCAAGGGACTGGCCTGACTAGAAAAGTGTGTTATTAAAAAAAAAAAGGTGCATATTAGAATACTAAGCAATATAATTAGCCCATTTCTTTGGTTTTTTAAGAAAATCTTTTTTTAAAAAAAAGTATAGCCAAGTTTTAATTAAACATATTCTCTAGATGTTTGAATTTTGTAAGAATTAGAAAATCCTGTTGTATTTTAGAGGGATTAATTGCATCAATTTAAGGTTCTGGCTCCAATCTCTGCCATGCAGCCAGGTATCACCACTGCTCTTGCAAAGCAGGGACAGTGCTGAGAATGAGGAGTGAGGTTTGGCCGCAGAGCTGGGGCCACGAGCTGCCCCTCAGCTGGGCATTCTCAGCCTGTGGGTGGCAATGAACATGTTCATCTCCTAATCTTTTACACAGGAATAAGCAGAGGTTCTCTATACCAAAACTGGCTAAATCTATAGAGTCAAAATATAATTGCTCCTAATAATAAATATTGATATACACATGCTGAAAAGCTTCTGTTTCCTTCCCAGCAAGGAGTCTAAAGTGTAATTAGATGAGCAATGTCTTTACCACCCTATCACTTTTGGAGGCTGAGTCTTGAGGTGCTGATGTCCAGTGGTCTCTGGATCTCCACTCTGCTCTTAGGTCTTCCCCCACCATGTCTCAGCTTTCTGTCACAGCCCTTTGTAAAATACTTTGAGATGCTTGGATCAAACTTGCTGCTGGTCCAAAGTAGTATTAATCAGTATTTTGTGCTATTTTGTCATGCAGCTCAGTCTATAAATCCAGATATTTATTCTGTTCCTGTTCTCCCTCAGGCTCCCACAAGTGGGAAGAGGTGAAACAGTTCAGGTTATTCTTCTCAGAGCTCAGCTAATGTCATCTGCTGAATACCGCTCTAAACATCTGAAGCTGGTGAAATTAAATAAAGTGTGAGCATCCTTTGGTCTGGAGCTCTTTGCCTTTGGAACAATTACTCATGGTAACCTTAACAATAGTATATTAAGGGAAAAAAATCCACGTAAAAGAATGTAGTGTTAGGATGGAGCTCTGCCTGATATTAGAACAATTATGGAGCAGATGCATCCACTCTGAACAAAGTGACCTTTTCATCAAGTTACAAAACATTAAAGGTTAAAGAATGTTTGAAAGGAAGTTAATACTTTTAAAACATTAGAAAAAAAATGCCATTCTTTCTGGACCTGACCAAAATCAGTGGGAAAATGAGATGACTGTTTAGGCACATCCAGTCATAATTTAAGCAACTCTGATTGCAGAAGGATACAAGGTATTTTAAATCGTCTGTTTTCTTTTACAATTAGAAGTGTTTTTTCGAAGAAGAAAAATTTGATAGGAATAAATACCCAGTGACAGAAAGCTGGTTAATTGCAATTTTAAAGTCACATTCCTTTCTCTCCATTGTGTACAGAGGAGAACAAAGAGAGGGAATCAATGGTGGTGTCAGATTTTCTTAGTTTCCACATTTCACCTGACCCGGGCGGTGCAGAGCCCAGTGCCCGGCTGGGGAGCGGAGCGCTGCGGCTGCGGCCCCGCGGCTGCCGCTCGCCAAGGGCCACCGGGGAGGGGACAAGGGCTCGCGACCGCCCCGGGCTGCGGGACAGCGGCGGGGCAGCCGGGGCCTGCCCCCGCACAGCGGACCGCAGTCATGTCCAGGAGTTTTTCTCGGCGGCGGGTGGGGCATGCCGGGTCCCGCACTCTGCCCGCATCCCCGCGCTGTCCGTGCGGGGCAATTCAGTGCGGGACGCGGGGCTTCGGGATTCACGGCCCCGCTGGGGCTGTCTGTGTGTCCTGGCGGCCCGCACGGGGTCAGAGCGGGGAGGAGGAGGCGGCCCGGTGCACAGCCCCCGGGGTACCGAGCTCCGCCACTCGCTGTGCCCGGCCCGGTGCGCGTCCCCCGGGGGTACCGAGCTCCGCCCGCACTCTGGGGACGGGCGGGGCGGCTGCAGCGCTTCCCTTCCCGCCGCCGGGTCAAGGTGAGCTGCTGGCAGGTGGGAAGCTTCGTACAGATAAACTTCTGTGTTCAAGCGCTGGGTGCTAACACTAAAAAAACCGCCAGGGAAGAAAGTTTCTGGGGAAAAAAAAAGAAAACCCAGCCAGAAAGAAGGGTTTTGCTCGAACTTAAGTTTTATCCACTTCCCCCTTCTAGTATTTTTTTTTTTGAAGAGTATCTGTGCACAACAAAATCTTCATTGCGCTGAGTCACAGGCGGTCAGCTGAGGAGTACCCGTGTCCTCTGTGCGTTGGGAACTTTCAGGTGATGCGAGAAATAAGCGGGGAATCCCTTCCACTTCTCCGGGATCCTCCAAATGCCTTTCAAATTAGCCAGCCCTGAGGATCGGTGCCAGGCTCCACAAAGGCGTTCCCAAAGCCTGCAGCCAGTAAAACTTTGTGTAGGTAAAATTAGCTGAAGACCTTCTACTGACACAACAGCCTTTGTTGTCACATGCGGTGGAGTTCCAGGATCTGTAACTATTTTTCTCAAAAGGTTTTCCTACTGCCCCAGTGAATGCATTACGCTACAGTATCTCTGAAATGGTATCGCTTATTTCTTTCAAAGCAGTGGCCGGTTGTTTCTTCAGGGACCCTGTGTTCTTTCGAGGGAGGGAAAAAAGTGATGGCTGAGCGGGACTGAATCGCGCCGATAGCTCTTATTTTAAATCGGCATCATCTCCAAAGGGCGCAGCCCCTGGGAGCGCGGCGAGCGCGGGGCGGCCGCTGCCCGGGCCGAGCCCGGGGAAGATCCGGCAGGGGCGAGCGGGAGCCGGGACAGCTCGGCGGCCTCGGCCCTTCTCCGTCCGCGAGGGAAGGCAGAGGGCCCGGCTCTCCGGGCAGCAGCGGCGGCGGCATCGCCCCGCAGAGCCGCGGCCGGGCCGCCGCTCTCGGTGCCCGGGTGGAACCGGGAACTTGTTTGCCCTGGCGGCGGCGGGGGCGGGCGGTGCGCTCCGACCGCCGCGGGGCCCGCGGGAGAGGAGCCGGCGCTGCCGGGGCACGGAGGGAGCGCCCGCCGCGGGCCGGGCACCGGCACCGCCCGCCGGGCACCGCCGGCTGCGGGGGGCCGCTCCGGGGCGGACCCGGGACCGGCCCGCTCGCTCCCTCAGCGCGGCTTCCCCGGCCGAAATCTACCGCCCCCACCGCTCCCCGCTGTGCCCGGGGATTTTCTTGGGGAGATGCATTTCTGATATCTAGGGTTGGGTGGCGAATTGCTGTCAACTCCAGGCAGAAGCGAATCGATTCGGACAAGATTACTTACAGTTTAAAATGAGGGTTCCAAATATGAGGACACTGAACGTGCTTACACTTTCCTATTTTTCCCGTGCTCTTCCCGAAATGCGTGGTCCTAATCGCAGGGACGCAGCTATTCCAGTTCTGATTTTCTGGGGCTTATTACATGTCAGAACTGTGAAAGTCCTCTGGACAATTTACAGACAAAACATCTGGTTCGTTAAAGTAAAGCTACTGGACTAAGACAAACAAACTTTGCTGCTGTGCAAATTCACTTACCCAAACAATTTACATTCAAGCAAAGATTTTAGCCCGAAGAAAAACTTTTATTCATTTGTATTCAGGAGGTTTGGGAATTCACAGGCATTTTAAAATAATTTTGCTCTAATAAAGTAATGTAGATATTACAAAATGTCTTTGTTCTCTTCACAGATCATTATCGCTGCTATAATGGTTATTGACAACACTTTGTATTTTACAGAAGCGCAGTATCGTTTTCGGGCGTGGGCAGTGAGGTTTTTAAACAAACTTGTCAGATCCGTATTCATCTGGTCCAGCCTTCATGAAAGCTGCTGCTTCTTTGTTCTTCGCCGGGAGAAACCGAAGTACTTCCCGCATTTCGATGGGCGCGGGGCAGGAGGGAAGGCAGTGCCCGGGCACAGAGGCAGCGGTGCCGCCGGTACCGGCCAAGGGCCGCCGCCTCCTCCGGGGCCGCCCGGCGCCTCCGTGGGGCTGCCCGGGCCCGGTGAGCCCCCACCAGCCCCGCCGGGGCTCGCCCCCCTCGCCGCCGCCCCGAGAGCCGCAGCCGGGCCGCGGGCAGCGCTGCCCTGCACCGGCGGCTCCGGAGGCCCCGGCTCGCTGCTGCCCGGCCCTTGCCGCCGCTCCGGGGACACTCGGCTGGCGAGGAGCTGCAGGTCCCCGTCGGCTCCTCTGCCCCGCTCGAAAGGGAGGCGCGGGCAGAGCTGGGCCGGCGCTGGGGAGAGAGGAGAGAGGCCGGGGCCGCTCGGTGGCCGGGACTGACCCCCGGAGAGCAGCGAGCCGGTGCGAACAGCCAGGGAGAGCAGCCACACGGGCACCTCGGCGCACGCCGCTCCCCGCCTTGTTTGCAGTGAGCAAGTGGCGAAACATCAACACGCTGCTCGGGAGAGAACAAGGTTAAAGCTGGGCTAAAACACGCCGGCTTCTAAGAGGCAGCTGTTCCAAGTTTACTAAACTTCCTCACTGATCCTCCCTGGCCGTTCCCATAATCAGCAGTTAATTCCAGGGGTCCTTTATCGGCTCGGCCGCTGTCTCCACTCGGGCCGGGGGACGAAAGAGATGTCTCAGGCAATTGGTGGAGTTTTGGTGGAGAGGAATGGTATGAGCAGTGAAAATATACACCAAAGAAGGGCAGCAAGCAGTGCCCGGTTGGGAAAGATAAAACATTCTTAGCTGGGGGAAAGCTCAGGAGTGATGGTTATCTAATTATGTGGCTTATAAATAATTGGTGCCTTGTTTTAAAACTGCCGGGAAGAGCGAGCTTAGGGCTGAGCCTCGTGTGCTGAGTCTATGTGGATGGAGTCTGTAGAGCCATCGATTTGATGCGCTGTGTTTGGAAATGCTACACTTCATAAAATTACGCGTTCTGGCTCTCTGGAATAGACTGTGACCCCCAAAGAAGCCGACGCACATGAAGGCGTCTGTACTTCCCTCTGTAAATCGTCTGGTAGAAAGCTCAATAGATTATTTTTTCCTTCCTTAAAAAAATGTACATAGTTAACAACCAAATTATTCCACAACTTCCTGAGCGTTTTGGCAGCGAGAGTTGTGACTGTGGAAGTGCAACGCACATGTCTGTGTGCACGAATATCTGCTGCCTTCCTCTCTCTCTCACACACGAGAATTATTATTCCTAAGTGAACTGAGAAAGCTCCTCCAATGACTGTTTACGGAAAGTTTCACTTATTTCGTTCCCTCCCAGTCCCAGTTCGGCGCACTGGAAGGAGCCCCTCACCGCGTGTGGGCCGCGCTTTGCAGAGCCAGGTAAGCGCTGCTGCTCGCACCGAGCTCCCCACGCAGCGGGGCCGGGCACGGTCTCGCGTGTTTGTTTGTGCTGCTGACACCGTTCAGCTGCCGAGGTGCCACCTGCCAGCATCCTCCTCGCAGGCTGTGCTCTGCGGGAGGCAGAGCTCTGTCTGGGAGCCTGTTCAAACACAAATGCCACCGCACGCACAAATCCACGCACGCGTGCAGCCCAGCGCACCCGCGGGAGGAGGCTGCGCACCCGCGGAGCCGCGCCGGGCCGAGGGGCTCGCACCCCCCCGGGCCAAGCCCGGCAGCGGGCAGGGGCTCACATCCATCCCTCGGGCGGGCTCAGGGTGACACAAAGGCAGCGAAAGATGAGCAGATTTAGAGACAGGAAAGTGGAAGGAACAAAGTTCTTGCAACTTGCAACCGCCCCAAAATTCGGGATTGGTCGCTGCAGCTCGCTCCTCGCGATGCCCCGCAGCCAGCAGCTGAGGAGGATCGGGATTTCCCTGGCTTTGGAGAGGGCTCTCGCACATTTCAGAACAGCCTTTACAGGACTGCAGTGACTACACGCGCCGTGTCATTTTAATTTTGCTGTAGTTTTCAGGCGCTCTACCAGCGCCTGGTGGCAGAGTGACCTTCCCCGCACTCCGTGCAGCGAGCAGGAGCACAGGCGCCCAGGGCTCCCGGGGCTCTCGGCTGCCGAAGCTCCCGGCCGAGCATCCCAAAGTTTGTTTCAGTCTCTCTCGCTGCAGAGCTCGGAGGAATCCTCCATGTTGCGCAGCGCGGGCCGGCACCTCCGCCCGGGCTGGCCTCTCGCCGGCTCCGCGCTCGGTGCGGTCCTGCCGCAGCCATCGCCCCGCCGAGCCCGGAGCGCAGCAGGGCTGAGCGCCCTGGTCCCTACCCCTGTCCCTGCCCCCGGCCCGCAGCATCCTTCGGGGGGGTGGGGGGCGTGAATTATTTAGGTTTTCTATTTCCTACTTAAAGGGGGAGGAGGGAGAGAGAATGAAGGAGCGATTAACCGCAGCCGAGCCCTGCTTCCCGAGGCTGTCTAACGTTTGTAAATACTTATGCTGCGGCTTGTCCCCTCCTCCCCGGTTAAGTTGTTTAGTATGTTGGTTATTTGTACCGAATCCCGGTCTGTGTAGTGTCTGATGTGTTGTCGTTGCAATGTGCAGCCGGGGTGACACTGATGGATGCGCCAATGGTGAGACGGACAGATGTTAGGGCGGATCTAGCGGCACGCACCGCCGCGGCGGCGAGCCCGCCCGCCCGCCCCGCCGGGGCTGCCCGCCGCCCGGCCCCGTCCTGCCGCACGGCTCACCCACTCTCGCACACCCACACACACACACACACACACACACACACACACACACACAGGGCTTTTTGGGGACGGGGGGGGAACGTCTCGGTGTCGTCTCTTAAGCAGATCTGATCGCTCCTTCTGTGAGCAGATACTGTAACTGTGAGGAGCAACCAGCGAGTATCAATGAGATGGAACTGAGCGAGTTTGGCAGCAGAAGCGGCAATTGACAACTCACCATTTTCTTGTTTTCAAGAAATGTTTCGTTTTCCCCCAACAGTAGCAATTTCCCGGGGACTTTAGGCGACTGCGATTTTTTTTTCATCCTAAAGATCAGCTTAAAAAAAATCAACTCATAACAATAATAATCCAAAAAAAAAAAATCCCAAACCTTCTCCACCCGTCATGTAAAGTGTTTGAATTTCCTGCAACTTGAAAGGGAAGCGAGAGCCCGAGAGCGGCACAGCGGCTTTATAGGATGTGAAGACGCAACAACATCTGCACTTAGTCAGGTATTTGGAATTATCCCAAATCTCGAAGAATGGGGGCGAGTGGAAATTTTTTTTGATCTTACCGTAAAAGTGAGCTCAGCCTTTTTTTTTTTTAATTCCTCCCCGTGAACTTTAAAAAAAAAAAAAGCTACTTTTTTTTCCCCCTTTCTTTCTTTCCTTTTCTTTTTTTTTTTTTTTTTTGGCTGTTGCTGTTGCCGTGTGCCCGTCCCTGCTGCTGGCGGGGTCCCGGCGCGGGCGGAGCGGGGGCGGGAGCGGCCCGGGCCCCGCGCGCCCCCCGCCGCCCCGGCCCTCCCCGCGCCGCGCGGCCCCGCCGCCCAGGGATGCGCAATCAAACCCGCAGCACATCGATCCGCCGGCGCTCGCCGAACTGAGCGCGGCGGCTCGGCAGTGAACTTGGACCGAAAAAAAAATTAAAAAAAACCAAAACTGAGAGAAAGAAAAAAAAATCAACACCCCAAACAGGGAAAACGAGGCAAAAGTGCTCCATCCCGAAGAGCCGGGTGCGTGGGGCGCGGGCGCTTGCCCGCTCCCCGCCGCTCTGGCCCGCGGGGCGGGAGCAGCGGCTCCGCTGGCGGGGGCGCCGCCGATAGCGGCCGCCGGCCGGGGCGGCCCCGACACCGCCCGCCCGCAGGCGCGGAGCGGAGAGCGCGGCGACCGCGGCGCCAGCCAGGTGGGAGCCGGCGGGCTGGATGTGCCGGCGGGCGGGCGGCGCGCCGGTGAGTGCGGCCGGGGCGGGCAGCGCTGCGGGGCGCGGCGGGGAGCCGGGGCCGCCGCCGCCGCTGTCACCGCGCGGGGCGGCCGGGATGGAGCGGCGGGCCGGGCCCTCCTCGCCGGGGGCGGCGGGGAGTGGGGGTCCCGTGCCCCGGCGTGGCGGGAGGCGATGGCTGCGGGGGCTCCGGCGGGGAACGGGTGCGCGCGGGGGCGGAAAGGGAAGGGCTGCGGCGGGGAGCCCGGCGGGCTGCCCTGCCCGTCCCTGCCCGGCCAGCCCTCCGCCGCCGCCGCGGGCGGCACGGGAGACCGGCGGCGGGCGAAGTTGGGTGGCGGAGGGGGCGCGGCGAGGGGGTCGCCCCGGCCGGCGGGGCAGAGCCCTGCCCGTGCCCGGTCCGGCGGACGATGCGCGCTGAGTGAAGGCGCGGCCCGGGGCGGGCGGCGGCGGTGCCCCGCTCCCCCTCGGCGGAGCAGTTTGAGTGACACCGCGATCATCTCGTTTCCCTTCAAGCTTCGCCTGTTGCCGCCGCCGCCGCCGCCGCTCCAGCGCCGAGCCGGGAGTGGAGAGCGCAGGCTGAGGCTCCGCCGGCTCCGGCCAAGAGATCCCCTGTCTTTATGCCGTGATCTCCCAGCCCGGCCAGGCACCGGGGGCGCAGGGCGGGGTGGGGGGGACTGCGGGCTCTCCCCAGCCCTCCCGCCCGCACACCTCTTCGGGGGGCTTCCCCTCCTCCTTCCTCCGGGGCGATTTGTCAAACTTCCCCCCTCTTCTGCCAGCAGCAGCAGCAGCAGCAGCAGGGCTGTCCTCTCCTCTGTGCCGCCTCCTCCTCCTCCGCCGCCGCCGCCTCCTCCTCCTACTCGGCATCGTGTATGCACAGCAACAAAAAATATATCCCCGACCCAGCCCTCGCGCCGAGGCTGGAGCAGCTCACCGGATCTCTGGTGCTGAGGCAACTCTTCCCACCCCCGCGCCCCGGCTGCCCCCCCCCGCCGGCGCCCGCAGGAGCCCAGCATGCCGAGGAGGAAGCAGCAAGCGCCCCGGCGCGCAGCAGGTACGAGAGCCGCTTCCCTTCCCTCCCTGCCTTGCCTTCCCTTCCCTCCGCGGCCGCTGGCTTCTCCTCTCGCTTCCCTCCGTCTCTTTCATAACCGGCTCCCGGCGGGCTCCGCCGCCGCTCCGCGCCCGCCGCTGCCCCGCTGCCCGCCGCTGCCGAGGGCTCTGCCGAGCAACTCCCGGGCTGGAGGCGCAGCGCCGGGCTGCGGGTTTTGGGGGGATTTTATTTTTTATTTTTTCTTCGGGGTGGGGGGCGCATGAAAGCCCGTTCCCCACTTTTGGTGCCCACTTTGATTTATTCCGAACTCTGCCTTCGCCCGGCTCGGTTCTGGGGTAGCCCTGTGCGAGGGGCAGCGGGTGTGTGCGGGCACACGCTGCTCGGGCTGTACGGTCGGTGTCACTCCGGGGCTGGGGGAAGCAGGAGGCGAATTTTGGTTATTTCCATCCCGTACTTTGGCACCTACTTTGCTTCTCTCCCTCGTAGTCTTCATTCTTCTACATCCCCTTCCCTCACAGGCAAATGGTTTGTGAAAGCCAGGGAAAATACTCTTTTTATTTAGTTTTTCTTTCCTATAAAAAAAGAGAGAG
The DNA here is from genome assembly GCF_901933205.1 of Camarhynchus parvulus. Taxonomy (NCBI): domain Eukaryota; kingdom Metazoa; phylum Chordata; class Aves; order Passeriformes; family Thraupidae; genus Camarhynchus; species Camarhynchus parvulus. The sequence goes on along the minus strand of NC_044581.1, from coordinate 15,231,970 downwards.
GGCATGGATAAAAATATGGCACGCTGTGAATGAAGTGGCAGGGACAAAGTGATGTGGAGGCTCTGCAGTGTTAGTTGAAGATCTAAGCCCAGAACTGGTTCCTTTGCCCAACTTCTACCTTTTTCTATTCTGCCCTTGTACCGCACTGGAGATGTCTCTGCCGGACAGACAGACCGTCCTAGTTGGTCACTTTCTTTGGTAGCCTCTTCTGTTAATCCTATTGATTTCTTATTTATGAGTCCAGAGGAGAAGCTGCAAAGTAAACCAAAGGAGGAAAAAAAAAAAAAAGAAAAAGGGTCTGTGTATTGTCAAGTGACTGGTGAATGTTTCTGATAGTGCCTTTACAATTTCCACTGGTTTCTTTTTTCCTTTTTGGAATTACTTGTCGAGGCTTTGTGCTGGTGAGGTTTTTTGTTTGTTTGGCTTGTTTTCCTTTTGCCAGAAATGTCAACTCCCGTTAAACTTAAGCAGTATTTTTTTGGAAAAGCCAAATTGAAAAGAAAACAGTAGAAGAAAAGCCCCACATAATTTTACAGTAATCCTTAGTTGGGGATATGTGGGCTGGAAAAGGTTTCCTTGGCCTGTTGCCATCCTTGATTTGATGTCTGATTGATCGCCTGTCATCTGGCAGCCTTTGATCTATTCATTCCCGATAAACATCAATAAATCACTTGCCATGGTAACGCCAGACTCGGTGACGTCACACGTGGCCTGTCAACTCTGGGAGCGCAACTTGAGGGGTCCTGGCGAGCGGAGCCACCGCCGGGCCCGGGCCTGGGAGCGGAGCCACCGCCGGGCCCGGCCTGCCAGGGCTGCCGGGACCGCCTGGGCCGCCAGGGCCGCCAGGGCCTGGGGCACGGACAGCTCTGCCGGGGAACAGCCTCGGGGGGCCGGGCTGGAGTTGGGGAAGCTCCCCAGGGCATCCCGGGCGGCGTGGCTGTGCCAGGGCTTGGGACAGAGTGGGGCAGGTAGTGCGTCCTGCAGCCTGGCCTAGGGACAGCTTGGGGCAGGGAGTCCGGCTAGGCACAGCGTGGAGCAGAGAGTCCATCCTGCAGCCTGGGCTAGGGACAGCGTGGAGCAGAGAGTCCATCCTGCAGCCTGGCCTAGGGACAGCTTGGGGCAGGGAGTCAGGCTAGACACAACGTGGAGCAGGTAGTCAGTCCTGCAGCCTGGGCTAGGGACAGCGTGGAGCAGGTAGTGCATCCTGCAGCCTGGGCTAGGGGCTTGCTGGAGCAGGTAGCCCTGCAGCCCGTGCTAGGGGCTTGCTGGAGCCCTTGCTTCCCTGACAGCTTCTCCGAGTGGGGTGGTTTGGGTTTAGTAAACATCAAGGGGCTCGGGGAGTAACGCAAATTGTAAATAACAACGTGCATGTTTCCTTTCTTCTCCTCTTGGACAGCCACATGGGTTCTGGCAGTGCTTTTGAAATAGGGAAATAGACTTCCCAGCGGTCTTACCCGCATACAAACAGCTAGAAAGTTTGGAAAGTTTCTCAGTACAGTGGTGATAGCATCTAGCAAACAATATCGTAGCCAAATACTTCGTGATAATATTTTGCTTTTCTGGCCCGTGCCATCAAATAACAGTTTTCTAGAAAAATGACAGAGGCGAACTTTTCCTGATACTTCAGAAATTCTGTTTTGTAATGTGAATTTAGTTCTGCAAAATCCAGGTTTTCCATGTGCTTTTCCATTTTCAACTCTGCTGTAAACTGGGTACTCTCTCCACAGACTGGAAGATAATGTTTCTGCACTAAACACACACATTCTGAGGTATCCTTCTCTCCCTCCACCACTCTCTGTCTCTCCCTCCTTTCTCAAGTGAATCATCCATGATACACGATCTATCTTTCATATTTAGCAGAAGTGTAATCTCTTTAAACTTTTAGCTTTTTGATAGCCACATTAAACATTTAGTATTGTGTATAATTGCTTCCCACTGAGATGCTGCTTTTATCGGTCACATTGGAAATGTTACTTTTTCTAATAGCAGTAAAAGCAAAGGCTTTTTTTTAACACCTTAAAAAACAGCTAAGAAATAACAGGTTAGTTAAGAAATATTCATTACAAAAACTTGACTGCAGGACTAATAGGAGATGGAAGAATGGTTTTGCTCTATCAAAATGACCCGTCAAAACGACTTTGTTTCATATTTGATTTAATTGTCTCTCTCCTGACAGGCACATTCATCAATAGCTTAATGGTCAATCAGAAGTTGGCAGAGTGAGTGCTTTCATTCTTTCCCATACACTAGCTTTGGCTTTACTTTATCAAAATGCCTCTGCCTAATGGATATGGGGGATGTAGAATGACTGAAGGGCTACTTATTTGACAAGAGTGAAAAAACAAGAACATTCATGCTGTTGATAAGTGCATGAAGATAAATAAGTGAGCTGTATGAGGTGTTTTATTTTAAGACAGAAGAAACTTACTTTTCTTTTCCCCCCCCTTTTTGGCTTGAGAGCTGCGAGTTATAAGGTTCATGACTGCTTTTGTGGCATACTGAGAGTGATGACAAATTGATTGCTTGGTACTGAGAGAGAAAAAAAGGTGGTGGTGGGGGGAGAATTAAAGATGTCTGCTGATTGGTAACTCAGGAAATCCAGTCCCCAGCAACCTTGAGAATACTCGAGAATTTTTTTTCTCTAAACTGAAAGGTCCGCTCAGCCATAAAAAAAGAAAAGTTGTTTTGCCAGCTTCATTAGTGTTCACCTAATTAGCTGTAAACCTGATGGATTCCTGACAGCTTTAATGATTGGAGATGACAAGCTCCACGCAGTGTCATCCAGCAGAATTAGGTTTGCAGCTAGTTTGATGTAATCAAGTTGATATTACACAGTCCTGGTTGCCTTTAGTTGTGCATTAACTCAATTTTCTGCTGCAGGTGACAAATGGGCTTTGGTACCTGGATAATCATGTCATAGGAATTAGGACCCTTTTAATGGTCTGGAGTAGAATAACAACAACAAAGAACTCTCAGCAGCACAGAGCTCGCAGACATAACAGACAGGTGCACAAATTCTTTATGTCTAGCCCAAGTGTTAACACCACACTGTGGAAGACTAAAGCTGTCTCTGAGAATCAAGAATCTGTAAAAATGATAATTTCACTTTGTTTGCTTTGAGACTCAGCTGAATATCATAGGTAAATTTGGGAAGGAGAGTCAGGGATTGCAATTTTATTCCTCACCTGTTAAAGCAAGAAGATAGAATTGCTGCTCCAAAGGCTTCTGTCATGTAAGTCAGGAGGAAGAAGGTATATTTACCAGTTAGAGGCTACTGTCTGGAGAGCCTAAGATATTGTATTAATAGAGGCCAGTCTTGTTCATGCAAACAGTAATTATCTATCCTTAAATTATAGCTTTCACTTGCAGCTTTTTTAGAAACCTATTTAAAAGATCAAGAAAATGTACTTCCTACTGACAGAAATGACTTAATACATATTTTGTGTACATACCTTGCTGCAATATTGGGAACTAGTGGTTTGCTGGAATCACATTTAGTTTACTTATTTATTTATTTATATATTTAATAAAACAGTAGCAGACAACTGCACCGAGTTTTCAAGGCTCTGGGAAAAAAAAAAAACCGCCAAACAAACCTGGGCCTATGATTGTTTGTTTTTTTTTTTTGCATATGTTTTAAATCCTCGAGATTGCTGCATGCTTGAGGCTCTCCCCAACTTCTGCGCTTTCATTCAAAAGCTGCACCTGGTCAGTGTGAGCAGTGAAATTCACGAAATTGATGCTTCAGAGGTGCGGAGCACTTCCACTTCCCAGGGACTCGAGTGCTGGTGCCAGCCCTCGGCCCCTCCAGCGTGGGGCTGGGGGTGCAGCACAGCAAACAGATGCAAGATGGCACACAGGTTGTGCCGCCAGATTTCCAGGCAGCTCTGACTCCGGCAACTCGAACGCTCGCTTTAATTTATGGCAATTGCTTGCAACTACATACATACCCCAAAAGTAAATGTAGCGATAAAGTAGGCTACCTATAAAGGTACTTGCAGTGTCAGCCCTTGGTATGTTATTTGCCTCCAAACCTGCCACATATTTCTCTGTTGGGCAGAGATTCTTCCTAGCAGCAAGCTGACAAAATGATTAGTTATGGCTGTCCTCTTTTTTTTTTCCCGGCAAAGTGTGAAGGAACAATGCAAAAAAAAAAAAAGGAAAAAAAAAAAGAAAAAGGGGCATAAATATAAAAAGGCTTGATAGATTCCCCTGAATATCTGCCTGGAAAACAGAATTTTCCAGAATCAGCTGCCATTTCTCCCATTAGCTTGACAGCTGTCAATTAGGGCTTCAGTGCTCTCCTGGGCCACAGTTTATTGCGTGCGGTTGATGTTGTCATTTTGTTCTCGGTTTTGCCTTGAGCACTATCATGAGCAGGAGTGAAATAGTCAATAACTGATGTATCAGCAGTTATTTCTTAAATTGGCTTACAAGTCTGCATTTTTCCTCTTTTTACTAAAGATTGTTTTGTAAAGTGATTAGAATGAATTGTGACTGCTGCAGGGTTATGGGAAATGCAGTGAAGCTAGGGTGAGTTAGCAGGATTAGAGTGGGTCCTTTTTGTCAGCCCTGCTTCCAGGATTAGTGGAAACTGTATAGAAAAGATCACCTTCAGGGTGAAGTGTGGGGTACATTTTTAAACGTGCTACGTGCACGCTTATGCAGAAACATATGGTGGTACTGAGTGAATGAAAAGAAATCATCTGCCAGGACGTAAAGTAACCTACGTGTTATCTCTCTGAGCAAACCTTGGCACTGCTGGCTTTACGGTGTAGTAATCCATATTTTAATCCAATGTCGTGACTGCTTCCTAGAGAATCCAAATACAGATTGTCAGATTTTAACACAGCCCTGTTTTCAAGGTGCTGCTAGTGGATCAGGTATTGAGATGCCTGAAGTGTTGCATTGTCAAGTAGGAGTGTATGTGTGTGTATGGTTATGATACAACACCAAAAATAACATAGTTGCTGAGCAGTCGCGTGTTATCTTATCTGTGAAATACTTCAGCATCATTTACTAAACAATCTACCTCAGGTGTTTTAGTCCGATTTTTTTTTCTTCTTCTCTGTGTGTTTGGTAATTTTTTTAAAATTTAGTTACGCCCAAATTGTGGTTTATCAGCCTTAAGTTAAAAATGAAAGGTGAATACAATATATTGTATTTGGTAACAATGATATGGACTGGTACATCCAGACAGATAATATGCAGTTGTAATTAGAGTGAATAGACAGGCATTCATTTTCAAATTCTTTGACACATGCATAAAATAGTCATATAATAAGATAAGATGACAATTTTATGTTAGGTTGATAAAGTGTCCCGATACATGCATTTAAATGTCTGTAAGCCTTTTTTTATCCAGACAGATTAATTCTAGTTTCCAGCATTTGCAGTTAGACATTAAATTAATTTTAAAAATCCCACTAAACAATGGATGCGTTGCTTTTTTGTGCATGTATATGTCATAACCTAAAGCAGAAGGATTGAAAAAAATTTGTGCAATTGATTTTTCTTGATTTCAACATAACAAAAAAAAAAAAGCATGAAAATTGGCTCAAAGGATTTAAAGCATAGTCCACGAGACATTGTATTGTAGTTTTCTTAAGTACAATAATGCAGTATAGAGCATTGTCAGAGCTTGAAATTGTTTGTTGCCATTTTCATAAAAAGAACTGAAAGAGTTGAAATAAGTAGGGCTTAATTTCAGAGACTGTGAGATTCATCCTACTGCATTTGCCTGATTTTGCGCCTGAAAGATATTTTGGTCATCTCAGCAGAGAGCCAATCTGCAGAATTTAAACACTTCTCATTGCAGGCATCAACTTTAAGATATTTCTCAGAAAATGTTCAAAGGGTTTTTTTTTCCCCTGAGGGTGGAGGGAGAGTAGGGAAAGAGTTACCAGAGGATCATAAAATATCTGAAAGCTCTTTGCCAATGCCATTACCTGGCCTCTTTGGGCTGTAAAGGGACAACTCTTCAAGAAAAATCTAAGTTCGTATTTTAGACTTAATTATAAATTATTAATTAACTCTGTCAGGACACATGTTATTAATTATGACTCTCTTTTCTTCATTCAGAGCAGCTGTTGGGAATCACGTAAGTTGACTGTGCTTGTTGGTGTGGGAGTTTGCCAGTGAGGAGGCTCCATGGGCAGCCCGCCTCACCTCCAGCTGCCATCCCTTGGCGCGGCTCCGCCCGGCAGCGCTGGCAATTCAAACAAGTTCTGAGGCGGCCCGGTGTGCTCACACTCAGCCACCATTGTCACAGGGCTGGCTTTTAGGTCCCGTCCATAAATAATTCCCGTTTTAGCAAGGCTCTGTGGTGCTGGGGAGGTGGGAAGGGCGGCGGCCAAGCCTTGGCGAGGGGGAAGCCAGGAGGTTTCCCTGCCCTTCCGCCAAACTCCCGCCAAACTTGGCGCACTGGCACAGAGCGGAGGGCTGCTTTGTAATTCGTTTGGAATGATCCAAATTCATTTACTTTTGATATTTCCATCATTAAATTGAGCCCTCTGTTTCGGTTTCTTATGTGTTCTTTACGGAATGCATGTCGCATAAAATAGGCAATTTTTAATGAACAATTTAATGTAAATGGGTTCTGAATTTAAATTAATATTAATGAAGCTTTGAGTGAATTTATTTTGCATACGTAAAGGCTTGTAACTCTTTCACTCATACACTCTTGTCTTTATGTACTAACACATTGGTTAGGTGAATTGGCTAGTTTCCATATTTTGTGATTAAAAACTCTTAACGGATTTTACATGGATATTTGTGCTAGCGCAGCTTTGCACAGGTTACTATTGCTAGTAAAAAACGTACCTGCCTCGATATTCAGATTTTGTAGTTAACATTTCACTGTTTCCCCACCGTTTCTGTATATTTCTTCCTACTTTGGTTTTGCCTTCATGCTTAAAGAAAAAAATACTCCAACAATAGTAACCACAGTCAAGATGTTTTCTTTCTTTGGCTTACCTCTAATGCATTACGTATTTTGAAATGATGGGATGTTCTATAATTAATTCTGTTAGATGTAATTGCTATAATCACTTTGATGCTACACATAATAAAAGTAATATGGTAAGCATACGGAAAAATATAAACACCTTATTGTAACACTTTTTGTAAAATTCTTTAAAAAATCTTGTTCAGAGCGGAACCTCCGCTTCCGTATTTTGTCAGAGCTAAGATTTTTTTTTTTAAGTACATTACTTTAGTAAACGAGTTAATTTCAGATATTGAAAAGATTTTGACAGGCAGGTTGTCTTGTATGTGTGTGCGAATATCCCTGACTCTGTGCAGTATTAAAGATGTAGTTCATTAAGAAGCCAATCTTCAGTGTGGCTACAAGTGAGACATAAATATCACTGTATATTTCATGAAATGAGAGACAAATATGTACATTATATCAAAACCCAGGACATAGGAAATAACACAGGAATGGAACTGTACAGTGGAAAGCTTCTTTGTAGCGCAAAATTATGGGAAATATAAAATGTATAAAAGGTAGCGTGTAACTAGAGAGGGAGTTTTTCAGGCATGGTCCCAAGTGGGAAAAAGACTACAGAAGGTGATTTCCCTCCTCCTGCTTTTTTCTTTTTCTTTTCTTTTTTTGTTTTAAACAAGTAGCTTTGAGTTATTGTTTGCAAACACAGTTTTTGATAGGGAGGAAATGAAAAAAATATGTGCAATGGGTTAAGCTGTGTAGCTGATATCCTTGATTCTGTAACAAAAAATGTTAATATGGCCATAGTTTTTAATTAGTTGCACACAATACTTAATGCTGCAAAGGTCACTTGGTTTTATGGTCCAGCTTCGCCTATGAATTTGTATGTTTCCCCCCAAATTTATATTTCGCTCTCATGTATTTTCTAAGCAATTGAGCGTGCGAATTGTGGTGAAAATGCAAACTAGAAACAGGATTAGAAAAATACATTTAGCGTGGACAATGAAGAGGTTTTATTTAGTTTTTTTCAATTTTTTTTTTTTTTTTGCTGGTGTTATTTTCAAATAATGCACAGCTTTGCATGGCGAGCAGCAGTATTACATTTAACTTCTGTAAGCTGAACAAACAAACCCTGACCAAGCTCTCGCTGGATTGTTCTGGGGAAGAACAGAACAGGGTGCTGTTTCTGAGTGTCTCTGGGACTGGGCTCGCTGCCGGCAGCCCTTTCCCTGCTAGGTCAAGCCTGTTGCTGGAGGGCCAGATCGCAGCAGGGGCCTCCAGGAGGCTTGGCCAGGCTGCTCCAGACTGGCAGCCATCAGTCATCCATCTGTGACACAGAGTCTGTTTTTGATGGCAGGGATGATAAAAGGCCTGGGAACTGTATAGGCCCTTGTAATCAGGGCCAGTGCTGACATCCTTCTCAACTTTGACAGCTTCTTCCTTTTCTCTCTTCACCGCCAAGACTGTCTCAACTGGATTTTTTTTTTCCTCTCTCTTGTTTCATGTACTTGATCAGTCTCAGATGCTGGGAATTATTTTTTTCTGGAGGGAGGAGGAGTGTTTCTTTTGGTTTGTGGGTTGGGCAGGTGTGAGAGGAAGTCTGGTTTTTTTTTTTTTTTTTTTGTACTGTAGGCCTGTTGCTAATTAATGTTCCTCCATAAGATTCTGTCGGAGTTGAGTAATGTTTTTGATCTTTATGCCTGATAACTGCATACTTAATGAGATTTCAAAGCTGTGAGTGCAGCTCCCTACAATTATTGACAGATGCCTTTTCTTTGCCATTGGGTTCAGCTTCATAAATCCTCCTGCAGTAATGAGGTTCAGAAGTGCCACCCTGCCAGTGAGCTAATGAAAGAGGGGGGGAGGGAGGGAACAGCTCATGCCTGCCTGACACATTTTTTTCCTTTAAAATTTACTATGCAGATGTCAAGCTGTGGGACGATTACTTCAAACATGCTAATTTTTATCTTGCTTTTGTGTCAAGCCTGCATGCCATTTTCCCCCCAATAATAAATAAAAATAGAAACCTCAACCTATTTAAATTTTATCATGGATCATAACTATTGAAGACTTTGATATATGTGTGTTCTTTTGCAGTTTCCAGTCAGTGGAGCAGTTTTTTGAAATCCGAAGGGCAGAGAGAGGTTAAAAAATAAAAATCAAGGGGGGGGGAAAGAAAAAAAAAAGGCAGCGAGCTGCCTCGGCCGCACGTCAGCCTGCCCTAACCGTGCACTTGAAACATCGGAGATTTCATTTTAGAGTTCTGAAACTAAATCCTGGTGGAGAATAGCCGCACCATGCCAAACAGTCGATTTCCTTTTCAGCAGAGCCATACATCACTGACCCACCCTTCCCTCCCGACAGAATGACATGTGTCATTTATCACCGGCCCTGGCAGAGCAGAGCCGGGGGGGCCCGGGCAGCTCCCGCTCCAGCCGTGCTGCTGCTGGGTGTGCTGGGTGTGCTGGGTGTGCTCCGGCCAGAGCGGGGCAGGGAACGGGGAATGGGGTCGGGAGCGCCCGGCTGTGCTGGGGGCACTGCCACGCTCACCGAGGAGGTGATGTGCTCTCATATCCTCTGCTAAGTCGCCTTGTTCAGCCCCCTGAAGGTTTTCCACTCCTGTATTCTTTCTGTCTCAGTCTCTCTTCATTCCTCTTTTTTTTTTTTCTCTTTTTTTTTTTTGAGTTTGGCAGTTGGGACAAACTGGCTGACACGTATCATTCAAGCAGCACCAGCTTGCTGGGGGTTGTGTAAATGAATCTGGGAGCTCTTGGTTTCACATGATTCAAACGTGCATTATTGAAGATGGATGTTCCTTAAAAAAAGATTGATGATGGATATCAGGCTTATAGTGCCATTTATCATTTTGAATATTATTTAGACTTGCCGTGTAAAGCTGTAACTTGAGAGTTGGATGAGCTGGGACAGAATGGAGGCCTCGGCGTGCACGTTGTGATTGATGGCTTTGCTTTCTCATTGTTTGTTACCAGATACTCGCCGGTCATTACAGGAGTGCCTTACAATTGTTTTAGGGGCTGGATTTCCGTGTGTGTATGTGTGTGTGTGTTTGTACAACAGGGAGAGGGACAGGCAAAGGCAGAGTTAAGTTTTTAGTGGGAGCATTTCAATAATTGTACAGAATGTAGACAAAGCCGTGGCCCGTGCAAGGATGCAGGCAGCCTCTTGCATGAGCACAGAGACTTGCCGTGTGTAACACTAAAATACAAGCAGGACTGTGGCTGATCCAGTGTAACACTGCCAGGCATTACCACTTCCAGTATAAAAATGTGCTTGTGAACAGATTAATACACTCCAGCTTCCTTTTGCTAACAGGATGCACCTTTTATTTTTTTTTCTGGGTCCCAAATAATGGCAAAGGAAAGAAGGTTCTAGGACATAATTATTTCAGCATTCAGATATTTCTTTTCCACCCACACTCTTCATGCAGGACTGTGAATCTTGGAGCCTTGGTGTTTGCTCCCAAGTGTCCAGAGTGCCCCTGGAGGGTGGATGGCCTGACTGTGTAAGTAGTGAGGGCAATCCCTTCCCTCTTTGAAGCACTTTTGCTGGAACCAGGACACCCCCACCTGCTGGAAGAATTAAGGAAACAGCTTTTTATAGGCAATTAGATCTTTCCTAGGAAGTGCAGGCTAGGACTTTCAGGAGGTAGACACTCCAACAAAGGAGCATCCTCAGCAATAGGCAGTGCCAGAACTTCGGGTGTTGGGCTGTTTGTGCCCCTTCAGGCAAGTGCAATACCCAGCCTGGTTAAACTTGTTCTGAGCTGATAAACTATTGACTGTTCCTTGCCTGGTGCATCCTACAAAACTCAAATGATTTACAGGAGCAGTAGGTAAAATGAGACGAGAATTACTTTGTTGGGTCAGCCTTGAATTTGCACAGGTAGCTGGTCTTTTTGAAACACTGCTTGTCACATCAACTTTTTCTTTGATTGCCGGATGCCCTCCTAGCAAAAAGGAATGGCAGCAACACTTAATAAACATTTAGGTTAAAATGTTTTTTTTTTTAAAGCCAGCAGTGACCTTATATATGTTTTATAGAAATGAGTTTTTCAGTTCCATTTACTTTTGGTACACTCAGTTGTCAAAAGTAAGGTGAATTCGAGTTTCTACCCTTCATTCAAGTCCAACACCATGAAAAAACTCTGAAAAAACATAATACTTTTTATAAAGCCTTCAACGGTATAAGGTAAAACTTTGCTCTGTTACTCCTGCACTTGTGTAACACAGTAGGTAATTGAAGTACAAGTGCCAATTTGCTGTAACAATTGTAAACACACCTTGATACAAATGGCATCATTGCATTCTTACTGATTAGAAAACTTTGCTATTAATAGACACAAAGTCCATTTCAGGTGTAATTGGTGAGGAGCTGAGTGCACTCATGGGAAGAAACCTTGTTTTGTTTTTTGTTCGCTTTTATTCTTATCCCTTTTTTCAGTTTTATAGCTGGAGACATGATTTATTGCAGCCATCCATCTTTGGGGCTCATCCATCACATCCTGGTTGCTAGGCAATCATGGCAGCAGCTGTTTGCTTTGAATCAGACAGAAAAGTTGTCAATCATCAAAGGCAGGTGAATAGCATTAGAAACACGCTATTGTCAGACGGAATAATTAATCAAAGAGAGAAAAGATAATTAAAAAGATATGACCCTTGCAAGTACTTGCTCTGGGTTGCCTGGAAAAAAGAAAAACTGCCTGGTCTTTTCTAGACACTTAAGCAGCTGAGGGCTGATAAAATATGCACTCTGCAGTGCATAGTTTTTAATTAATTGAAAAAGGTTCAACATTCAAAGACGATGCTGGAGAAAAGTCTGATTATGAGCATAAGTAATATTTATTGTTTGCATGAAAGGCTTGACATGGAGTTCTAACTTTCTGTCACAAATCTCCTGCATGCTTGCACTAAGCCTCTTTCAGCTTCCCTATCTTTGCTGGCAGTTACTGGAGTGTGTGGTTAGTCTGTCCAAGTGAGGGTCCTACGGCTTTCATCCAGCCTTTTCATCCTGGGCCACCTTTCCAGGGCATTGTCTCCTTGGCAGTCCCTTGCAGCAGAGCTGGAGTGCACGAGCTCTGCCATCAGCAAGGCAGGCAAAGCTCGGTGAGAATGCAGCCCTGTCCTTTCTTCAGTACAGGAGAGGTGTCCAGGCAGCACCTATCTCATTTCCAATCAGCCTGAGGAATAACAGGCTCATGTGAGCCCATTCTGAACCCTGATCTTCCAGCAATTTTCCAGTTATTTGTAGCTGGAATGATGAGAAGGCTGCTGCAAAGCCCAGTTTCCAACTCCTCCAAGTTTGTGTGTCCTGAGCACACCCAGCCCAGGGTACACAGGAATGCACTTCTGGGCAGTGCAGTGCTGACCAGGGTGTGTAAAACAGCTGGGCACAGCTGGTGCTGCTGCCAGCAGGGCAGGGCTCAGTGCTGCTGCTGCCCAGAAGCTGGGTCTGAGGCTGAAATGTGGCACAGCATTTTTGTGAGAATGCAATGTCTTATGATTGATTGTTGGGCAAAATGCCCATGTAGTCCAAAAAACCCCAACTTTGGTGTTTGTTCATGCTTTGAAGGTGTCTTTGGACGCACTGATCACAGGAGAACACAGGTATGATGATTTCATTAGTAGTGTTTCTTTTTTACAAAGTATTTTGTAAGTAGTGATGCAGATGTGGCTGCCACGCTGCCCCTCTGTATTTTTCCATTTTTGATTTCATATTTCCTTTACCCTGTTTTCTAGAAATGAACAAAGAAACTTCAAGTTTGTGCTGCCAGAAGAACAAACCCACTTACTTTTAATATCAAAACTAGATATTCATGTTGATTATCAGCAAGATTTGCAAGGATGCAGGCTGTGAAATACTGGGAATTTAAAGTGCAGGATGAAAACCTTGTACACCGCTCTGCACACGCCATCCCTTTCACACTGCCTGATGCCTCCGAGTGTTCTTTGCACAGCTCTTCGTGTCAGTGTGTCACAAGCAGCTCCTCTGCTAATTGTGTGTAGCCTGTATCACATTTTCTGCTCTCACACCCTGTTTCACTTGTAATCATTCCAGTATTTACTTAGAGGAGGAGAGAACACAGCTCAGAAGGAAACGGGGTGCCATCTGAGTGCTGGGTATGACACATCTGCTGCATAGAGCTGTTCTTCCAACACTGGGGGCAGGAAGCTCAGGCTGCAGCTAGCTTGGATGACTTGGAGAGATCTGTGTCCTCAAGTAACATTTCATATTAGTGATTCCTCAGAACGTCATGTTCACCGAAGTTTGTGTGACAAATTAAAAAAAAAAAATCTCTTTAAAAGCAGAGTACTGCATATTAGCATTACTTGAGAAATATCTGTGCACTGCACAACCAAAGTCAGCACCCCCTTGGCTGATAGCCCAGCACTTCTATGTAAAGTTAGGATGTTGTCTGGAGTTGCTGGCAGGTATTTTTTTTTTAGCAGGACTAACTCTTTTTCTTCTATATGTAATAGTAATTCAGGCTGACATATTACTGGCATTTTTTGTCATAGGTGAGTGGGCCCTGTGCCTGTGCAGGGCAAATGGAGGGTGCTTGTGTACAGGAATGCAGTGCTTTCTCTAGCACATTCTGTGGATTAAATAAATGTGGGATAGCCATGCTGGCATGGGAGGTGACATGTTTATGGCTAAAAGGCTCTTTCCTTTTTAGCTGGGAAGCAGATTTGTCTCCTTTTCACATATCAACACTTCTGATACCTTTTCGAGTATTTGCTGTATTTCACATCTGCTGATCACTGTTTTATTTACTGATAGGGGAACTGTGGCAGTGGTTCCCTAATGGAGGCATATATAGTGCTGACATCAAGGAAATATTGGCTAAGAGACACATGGATAGATGGCTGCATGTTGGAATATAGGTGGTTATTCTTAGTCTGATAGAGACTTTTTAGCACATTATATATGAAAGTTCCTGCTCATCAAGGTGAGATGCATCTTTTCCCTTTTATTTTTCCCAGTCTCTATTCCATGCATCGTGTTGAGGGAAGACAGAATAGCTGTTCCTCATTCACAATATTTATTGCACAGGTAAAAGAGTTTGGATTCTATGAAAGGGTTTTTCTGTCCTAGCCTCTTTCTCATCCTTCCCCATATGCAGGCTGCTTTTGCAGTTGTATAGGGAAAACTGTTTAGAAACTTAAAATACCTTGGTACTGAATATGGTAAAGCTGCATTGCCTTTTTGTTCATATGAAGTGAAAAATGGACAGAATATTTCAAACATTAACACCGGCACAGATAGTAAACTGTTTTGCTTTAAATGGTGGAAGAATGTGCAAAGGGAGTTTAAAATAAACAGTCAAATAACAATCAAGCATTTGCCATTGTTTAAGTCACTGTGTTAAGTAGAATGTAGTATCTCAGTAGGAACCACTAAGTTACATGGTATCTGTATACTGAGAAAAATATATCGAGGAAAGATGTGGATATATACATATATATGTATATATATCATGTGCTTGGCTGAATGTGAACTGGGTAAATGTGCAAGGCTTCCCTCAGCCCATGCCCTGCCTGCTCCAGGCTGTGACACTGCAGCTCTGTGCCAGACAGTGCTCAGGTTTGTCCTGCTCTCTGCCAGGGATCCAGGGCATTTCTCACTGGCTTTAGAGACTGCTGTGTCCATGAGGGATGGAGGATATGCATTTCCTTTTGGAGCTTTCTGATAGAAGAGAGACTTTTTATTCCACATTTTTAAGGTTAGTTGTCCTTTTTATTCGTTTCAGTGTAGCTTGCCGTTGCATCTCTTATATGCATGGTGATTTTAGGGCTTCAGTCCTACCAGCCTGTGCAGTGAAACAGAAATATTTCTTATCTCCAGTTTTCAGTTTGTCAGCAGTGTGCTTAAGAAAAGTCTTCTGCAAGCTAAACCTGAAGCTTGGAAGATGTCCTGGTGTTCTATAAGTGACTGTCCTTTGGTGTCCAAGCCACACTGCAGTGAAATGCATAAAATACATTTGTATGTACTTATATGATAAGTACCCTGTTTTATTCAGCATGTTTTCTAGGATACCTCTTCAGAAATGACTGGGGTAAAAGAGAATGGTTTTAGTGTCGTAGGTGCATGATGACTAACTCGTGTCAGCTGATAATCCAGGAGCAGAGCCAGATGGCCTTGGAGGTAGGGAATCATCAGATAAAAGCCATCAGGCAGGGCACTGCTTTAATCCCTAGGGTAACTGTGGAGGAAGGAGCAGGGATGGAAATGCCTTCAGGAGAAGGGAAGGAAGAACTGGAGCCATGCAGAAGACTGTCAGGTAGTGATCTAAACTGCTCTTTGGTCCCTAAAATAGAAATATCTGAATTCATGTGTTACTTTCATTCACTTGCCTTCAAAATCATGTATACAACTGTGCTGTTGTTTTAGAGTTAAACATATGCCTTGCTTTCTAATTAACCCCCAAATCCCTTTGCATTTGCCATATTAATTTAATTAGTTTGGGCATAAGAGTACAATTCTGGCAACCACCTTAACCTTGTAAGTAAAATGGAGAGACATAAACCAGGTGGGCAAAACTGGCTTGGACTTGCTGCAAATTTTAGTGAAAGAATATTTGAAAAGTAGAAGGTAGAACTTGAGACAGCAAAGATAGTGTGTGAGTGGATTTTTTAACTGCTGAAATGTATCATTTACCCAGGATACCTTGTCTTCCTTTGTTTTTGCTCTGGGCCTGCAATAAAATGCTTCCTATCTATATTAGTTAGAAAATAGTCCAATGTAATATATGAGAATAGTGGTGCATTATTTCCTCATGCTTATAAGTTTTCTGTGTAAAATACTCTAGCAGCAGTGAAATCTTGCTGTGTGATTGCATTTCATTTTGAGATGGTTAGCTGAATAAGCAGGAGGACAAGCAAGCAGTAAGCTGAATGAAGGAAAAAAAGAAATAAAATTTTACAGCACATTCTTGTTGTAGGAGTGTGCAACACAAAATTGTGTGACTCAAATGCTCAATCTGGTCTTCATGATTAAGCAATAAACAAATTACAAAACAAAGTTATCATCCTTTAGAAACTTGTGCTCAGTCGTGAAAAAGTGAAGTACTTAACATTTCTCAAAGGAAAGCATCTTTTGTTACTTGATCTTCACTGGTTGTGTTTTTTAGCTAACAATACCATGTGTTTGCATTAGGCTACAATTAAAAACTTCTTTTATAGACGCTGAAAGCATTTTGTATAGTTGATTTACTGAATGTTGATAAAAGGAAATGAAACAGTTAAATTTTTGTGTTAAAATGAGGGTGTGATTTGTTGTAAGGACTGGAAGATACATTTTATGTGAAATAGTTGCTTACTTTGCTGAAGTAGAAATGTCTGTGTGTGTTGGATGTTTGTGTCACACTGAACATAATGGAGTTCTCATCCAGGAGTAGGTCTTCTCAGCAGCAGCACTGGAAGCATGTAAAAATATTAATGCTGTGGATTCCCCCAGATTCTGCTGCTTACATCCAGCAGAGATGTCCCTGTGTGATTTTTTTGTGTAAAAACTGTGTGTAATAATTATTGAAATCTGTCAGATCACTGGGAGTGTGTTCTACTTTCCAGACAAGATTCCCCACAAAAAAAGCTTTAAAAAGGCAATTTCTCAAGCTAAGGAATTTGCATTGCTATGACAGGGATCCTGTTGCTATTCAGTGTGGGACCTGCCTGTGTTGGGGGAAGGAGGTGTTCTGTCCTTCCTTGGGTCCACAGGAGCTGCTTGCCATCAGCTGGTGACATGGGCCATGGAGGGTGGAAATGAACTCACATGGAGAGTCTGGAGAGCTTCAGTTCCTGTCCTGAGCCTGCTTCCCTGTCTCTGTGGGACATAAATGTGGAGGGAAGCTCCGAGGAGGGGCTGCCCAGCCCTTCCCAGGTCAGCCTCCGCAGCCGTGCCCTTCCTGGCAGACACACAGGGACGTCCCAGTGCTTGCCAGGCAGTGCCTTCCAGTGTCCTGCTGCAGGGGGATCATAGCCTGGCCAGCAGCTTCCTGAGGTTTGTTGCACTTTCAGGTTCTGCACAGACTGACTTGGTTGTTGAGAGCTTGAAGCAAAGGTTTGGAGCAGTTGCTACTGCTGTGGGTTGTCCTTTGGAGTAAGCCATGGATGCTTCCAGCGCTCGTTCTTGTTCAGACCCAGTCCAAAGCCCACTGAAATCAAATATTGCTCTTTTACTTACTCTATTGACTTGGTTGGGCTTTCACTGATGTCTGTGGTGCCAGTTTAAGGAACAGAATTTCATCTGTGTTACCTGATAATTTCTGTTGTGCTTCTGATTGTTGTTGATGTAGGGTAGATACTGATGGATTCTTGTAGATGGTTCTTAGCTGGGTTCTCAACTTGTCAAGTAACCTTTTTGTGTTAAAGAACCTATGAGGATTTGGGAGTAGATGCTAAGCAGTTGTTTCTCTTAAAAGGAATGTAATGTAGTACTGATGTCTCAATCAAGAATGGAGATTTTTGTTTGATGGCATTCAATTAGGTGAGGTATTTTAATCTGTTTTGAAATAATTATACAATTACTAATGGGATGCCAAGAAACTTTTGTTAATATTCAGAACAGTATTAAGTTATAAATAGACAATGTTATCAGTCAAGTGTCTGTATCAATAGGTAACAGCATTGTACAAATTTGTCTGTTGATTCTATTCTAAAAACACACTCTTTATCCTTACTCTTTTAGTGCAAAATTACGTCTCGTTATGGATAATATGTCATGTCTCCCTAAAAATGTGATCTTGATTTTCATCCCATGATGATACTTTACTCAATAAATCAAAATCTTCCTCAACAGTTAGCAACCAACTTATTTAACGGTTATGCCTGAAATGTTGATACAGGGAATTTAGCAGTTAACAGTGTTTATACATTCCAGAAGCATTAACAGGTTGGGTTATACTGGAATCCAGTAAATATCCGTGAAACACGTGGGAGAGCGATGCGCTCTGCAGGCTCCGAGCGCTCACCTGCCAGACATCTCGTGAAATACCAAAAGCAATAATAAAGTTTGTAATGATGATATTGTCAGGAGCACACGTTGTCTGCTATCACCGACAGGGAGGGAGCAGAGCCTATCGCCCGCTGTTTAGACTGCGTCAGGAGAACACTACAGATGTTCTTATCTTCTGCAGATAGTTTTGTCCTGAATCAGTGGGTTTTACACATTCTTGTGTATGAAAAAAAAATGCTCTTCACCTTCAGAGTAGCTCTGAAGAAAATAGAAGGAGGATAGTGTTTGTCTGTGTCAAGGTTGTTTTCCATTTCTGCAGTCAAAGTTCAGCAAAATATCCCTACCAAATCTCTAATTTCCCCAGTAGCTTTTTGCCTTCGGTTGCTGGTTTTCCTTTATTGTAGTCTAAAATGGACATTCTGCTAAAATGAGTAAAAAATGACATTTGCTAGCTACAGTCTGCATAGGCAGTCATGTGCTGGCTGCCTTGTACCTGATCTGTTTAGCAGCTCCGGGGTGGGTAACCCCAAAGCAGGCCAGGACTTCTAAAGCTACTACTGGTTTTTGGTCTCTGTGCATATAGATGACATTTTCTCAAAACACGCCTTCAACAGAGTTTTTTACTTCTGTTTGCTATGCCAAAACATGGCAAAGAAAGAAAGAAAGAAAGAGCATAAATTCCAACTACAGTCTTGAAGTTTGAAGTTGAATTTTAGCTACACTACACTGGGTATTATCTTTGTTATCTTTTGGTGCTTGCATCTATGTAAATTACATTAAAAGTAAGATGAAAGCATTGATGAAATATTGGTGACATCAGTGGAAAAAAGATGAACAAGCTATTATGAGAGATAAAAAATAAAAAAGATGTCTTTAATTTGACAATGAACTGAAACCCACCAACTTTATAACATGAGAATATTTTTAAGAAATATTCCCTTAAAGCTTTGCTGTGGCCATGCCCTCAATGGCATCTCCTGTCTGTCAGCAACTCCATTATAAAATCCTCTTACGAGGATGCAGCTTTAGATTGTTACCTAAACTTCTGTTACTTGGAATGTTGAATTAACTTGCTTTGCCTACAAGCAGGCACACTTTTTAAAAGAGCTACTTGTTCAAACGTTAACAAATTGTCATAAATGTATTTTTTGATAATTGGGTTCTCCTGTTTTCTGAGGCCTCCTTATTAAAAACTATTTCACAAAACCTGCCTTCAGTCAAAAGTGTCTGGTAAATGCTAGTATTTGAAGTTTAGATATATCTTCATATCCTACATAGTAATATATATATTTATCATATTATTATGTGTGTCTTTTGTGGATCTAAAACTTGAAACCACAGAGATGAATTCAGATATCAAAACTAGGAATACTTGGTTTTAAGCAACCTAACTTTTGATACATATACATGCATTTTTTCTTGGAAAAAAATATTGCAGTGAGAGGTTAAGTTCTTGAAATTAGATTTATTCATAATCTGTCAGTCTATGCACCAAAATAATGATTTTTCAATGTAAATTTTATGAAGTGTGAGAGAGTATTGGTACTCAGTGAAATACATAGTTCCCTTACAGTAGTCTTTTAAATTTTTTTGTTTTCATTCATATTCATTCCTTGGAAAAATGTACTTGAGGGCTTTCTTACACACACTGCATATGCAGAATATACAGCTTTTAGCACAGTGTAGCTTCATGTTTGTGTCTGTTCATTGCCAGTCAAGGGAGGCTGGGGTCTTAGGAAACAACAGCATAATTTTTTGCTTTCTTTTTTCCTGAGGTAGAATGAAAGTAGGCAGACAAATTGAGTAAAATTGAGGATCTGGTGGGGTTTTATTTATCCCTCAGTACTGAAGGGATCGTCAGGAAGGGGGAATCCCCGTCTGTATCCAGGCGGCTGTACCAGAACATTTGAGCATTATATTGCCAAAGGAGCCTGAATTCCAGTCAGGCTGGCTCTCTGTGGAACTGGCAACTACAGAGCTTGCCAGGAGAAACAAGCCTTAGAATATCTGCTTTATTTTTTGTTTGTTTGTTTTGTGATTTTTTTTTTTTTTAATAGTAAGTGCTATGATTTTGAACTTTCCTATTTTGACAGTGCTGTGGTGGTATGTCCAGTTCTGTGTTTAAAAAAAATAGTTGTGTAAACAATGCTGAGAGCTAGGAATTCCTGAATTTTCTCTAAAGGGAAATCAGAGTTCTGTGTATCTTAGTTTTCAACCCATAATACAGGGGGTAGTGGGAGGTAGAGAATATATCTTGCTTCACAAGAAAAATCTGAGAATTAATGCTTACAATGTACAGCTTTGTAATGAGACTGATATGTAGGTGACGCTTTTGAGGTGGAATTTTTAATTCAGTTTTTGTTTTGCTGTATGTGTTTAGCCTTTGCTGTGGTCTGGCAGTATGTTCTTTATCTTCAGTCATTCAATCTAAGAGAAAGGCAGTTAAAAGAAAAATAAACTTGTATTTTTAAGTTGTTGAAGGAAGGAGTCTCTTTTTTAAGTTTCACAATTCAAAAACCGAAGTGGAAGTTAAACAGCTGCAAAGAAAAAATAATCATCTTAATAGTCAAGTTATTCTAAATTAAAAAGGAAAGAAAACAAACAATCAAAAATCCTTATCAAGTTCTTTGTGAAACAGAAAAGGAGGAAAAAGTCTAAGGAAAGCCAAACCGACTAATGTTACAGTTGTCACAATTACTCATATCCTATGCTAAAGCTTGAGGAAGCTAGGTAAAAATGAGCCAAAACTGGCCTTGGACGTCATGGCTATGGCTTCTGCTCATGTCAGTGTTTGCATCTGAGTCTCACTTTCAAATCTGGCCTTTCTTCACAAAAAGGTATTTTAAATCACGTAGTTCTGAAATAAAAGAGGAAGGAGTTCTGCATACTGTGTACATACAGAAATGGAATTTTTTTTCAGATGCAGGCAGAAAATTGCAAGGAATATTTTTATTAATTATAGATATTTTTAAATTATGTCATATTGTTCTGCTTGATTTTTAGACAATTTCACAAAAATACTTTTCCTGTAATTGTTTCAAATGATACTTCTTAGTATATTCAATTAAATGTATATTTTTGCAGACAGATAGTATGATCCTGATTTCTCAGTTACCTTACTGACTACATTGAGAGTGGATATGATTGCTGGACTGGGTCTGCTTCTCTGAAAATTGTACTTCAAGGACAGCATACTCATATATTTCCTATACTTTATGTACACATATAAAAGGAGCATAGTTTATATGTAGAGATTGTTCAATCTGTCTATTTTTACAGAGAAAGATGGTGTATATACATGAGTGCAATGTTTTGTAGCAGTGTCTTTATTAGGTACCTGTGTAATTTACTAAGAAGTGAACCCCGTAATTTGCCATTGTCCTGGAAGTAATCTTAATATTCCAGCTTGTCAAGCACTTTGGATACTTGGCATTTCAGTAATTGCTGCATCATGGGCAAGATTTTACTTCTTCTCACAAACACCCTGCAATTATGCCTCTGGAAGTCTAAGACAGTTGAGAAACAGTCAAAAAAAAAAAAAAAATCAGCCAAACTTTTTTTGATTCCTAAGTAGCTCTGATGTGAATTAGCCCTAGTATTTGTATGTAAAAAGAGATATTAAGTAATTTTATATCATATATTACTTATAGTATTTTTTTTCTTCTAAATTTTAACACAGTTCTCTACGTAGGCATTTGACAATAATCCCATTAAAATGGTTAAAAAGCGTTCCTGAAACGAGATGTAGAAAACTGTGTGGTATCTGTAAAATATACGACAGCGCGGTTTAGCAGAGAAGTTTTGTCATATTTGGTTGAGCTGATTCCAACACCCATGTGTGGTTTTTGATTAGGCACACAAGTGCCCATTCTGTATATACTCAGTTTCTGGTTTTCACATTCTTGTTCCCTCAGCCCTCTGCTCTGATTATGTACTAGAGAGCAGTCTTTGTTCCATTGATTTCTGTCTGTCTACCAAAGGATGAAGTTTGCTCATCTCACACACACGTCTGTCAGTGCTGCACCAAGGGTCAATCCCACGAGAGGCAAATTGAAGAAATGAAAACAAATAAGTTATAAAATAAAGTGACAATAATGTGCAGTAGCATAAGGATTGCTCTGGGCTGCTTTTGAGAAAGACAGCTAATGACTGGCCCCGTTGGATGGATCGGGAAGGGTGCGGGAGGAGAGCATGGGAGGGAGCTGGGGGCAGCCATGGGAGGACAGAGCTGCCTCTGCCTCACACCTCCTGGTGCTGGGCAGGGCTCAGAGCAGACACAATTCTGTGTCTTTGCAGTGGGTAGCTGCTTGTAAAAATCAGGTTATCTGGGGATCTGTGAGCCAGGGTGTCAGAATCAGGCCCAGGAGTATTACGGAGTTTCGCTGTGTTCCATGTCACTGCAGACATTAATCTCTTAAATTCCTCAGGAAAAAAACAAAAAAAAAACCAAACTAACAAAAAACAATCCACAACTGCAAAATAT
The DNA here is from genome assembly GCF_901933205.1 of Camarhynchus parvulus. Lineage (NCBI taxonomy): Eukaryota > Metazoa > Chordata > Aves > Passeriformes > Thraupidae > Camarhynchus > Camarhynchus parvulus. The sequence continues at coordinate 15,209,570 of NC_044581.1, read as the reverse complement.
TTCAAAATGCACTTTTTTCTTTTCTTTTTAAACAAAGTTTTATTTTTCAAACAAATGATCCATGCATTAGAATGTCCATAAACAAGCATGCATGTGAAAATGTATTTACATGGACAACTGGTAATGTGTGTGTGTGTTCAACATCTACGAATCCTGGCCTAATGCAGTTGAGGCATTCAAGTCTCTTTTAAGATTGTAATTGAAGTAACATGATATAAATGTAAACTTTAGCTTAGAGCACACAGAGCATACAAGACAGTTTGACACCTTCATTTCAGCAGTAAGAAATTACCATTGTCTCTTGTTTCTTGCTTCTAGCTTATATGACCAAGCCAAAAAGTAATTACACAATTAGGGTTGACATACTGGTTCCTGTAATATTTCTTGCTGTAGTTTTTTGGTGGCTTATTTCTACTTCAGATTTTCCAGTCCTTTGTAATTCATACCAAGATGTCCGTTTTCATTGCAACAAATTTACTCATGAAGATTGCAAGTCTTGCATAATTTAATGATGAAAAGGCAGCTTTTCATTTTCTCCAAATGTAGTTATTTGTAGATTAAAGATAAACATTTGTGGAGCTAATATGGTTTTTGTAAGAATTTTGTCACCAACTTGAACACTGAATTGTTATGTAAAGGAATGGAAAAGTGTGTAAATAATTACAGGATTATGCGTTTTTGAAAAGAAGGATGTACAGTGATGTGCAACTGCTAATCAGGAAGGGAAGTGGTCTCCATAGGTCAGGTAACCCTTGGTTTGCTGTATTCTGTAGGTACAGAATGGGAGTCATTGATTATTTTGCAGTTCTTGAAGGTGCTCAGTAGTACCAGTCAGTGTCCCTCCAGGCCAGGGGAGCCCTCGTTCCCTCTCCAGGTGTTCTCCAGGTCAGATGCAGTGCAGCCCTACCACCCACACAGGCCTTGGCTCAATTTGTTTCCCAGTCTGTTCCTTATTTCTGTGGTGTGTAATGCAGTTTCCTAGTCCTGTATTTCTGTACCTTAAAACTTGCCCTCTCCAGGAATATTCTGGGACAGCTGTGCATTATCGCCTGCTTAATTATGTAGTTCTTCTTGGGACTTGTCCAGGATGATGTAAAAGCAGTGCTGTATGGTATTGTTCTCTGTTCTCTGGGGTTTTTTGATTTAACAAAACCCCTCATGCTAATTCTGTGCTTTTTGACCATTCCTGTGCTGTACCTTAATCCTCAGAACAGAATGATGATGGGATGAAGATCCTGGATGAGTTTATATGTGCAGAGTGAGGCATCTGCTGCAGATTCGAGTTGTCCATGCTTCTGCAGCTAAACTGGCTGTTCAGATCCTTGGTTGTGAGGTTTCCTTGCTTTTGATCCAGCCACGGGAGCTTCATCTCATCCTGGAGCCGAGTCTGTCATTATATAAAATACAATGGAGGGCTGGGAAGGAAGTATAGTGAGTTTGCTGGTGACAAGCCAAGTGGAGGGGGGTTGCCAAGTATTAATCATTTGTATAAAGCTGCATCCACTCTTCAGCCAAATGAATCTGTTCTGCCTTGGTTTCTCACAGTGACAGCATCAAGATATTGGTAGTTTGTTCAGAGTTGTCTTTTTACATGCTCTTTAAATTCTTTCTATCGCTTTGTGTGTCGAGTGCTCTTAGAACGGGACTTTGTACATCCTTGGATTTCCCTGTATGAGTTTCCCAGTTAGGGCAAATTATATACTTAAAGGTATAAGACATTGTGCTCTTTAAAATTAATTTTTTCTCTCCCAGCCCTCCTCTCTGAGATGTCACTGGGTTGCAGTATCTTCTCTGCAAATCAAGGCTGGAGACTCTGAGCAGCACTGTTACAGGGAACACTTCTACAAGGAAAGGCAAAAGGAGAAGGATGCTTCTTGAAATGGACTACTGCTGTTTCAGCCAGTTATTCTTTTAAGTAGAAAATGAGAGTACACATAGAGGCTATTAAATCATTAATTACAGCATGTACTCCTTTCTCTAAACACAGACAAAACATGGTTAAGAGGCAGCAGAAAGAAATAACTTTCCCTTATTTTGAAACTAAGTGCAGGATGTGAGGTATCGAGCAGGAACCATGCATAAAGTTGTATTTTTTTTCTGATGGAGTTTATACCAGCATTTTTCTTTAATTATTCTTGATGTTTTGCCCATTATACCATTAGCTTCTTCGGAGGACAAAGATAAGTTGCCAGTATCCACAAGAACGAAGTGTGAAAGCATTTAATTATTGATATCTTAGTAACCAAGGTTCCAAAATGACGTTGTCAAAATCCATAATGATCAGACAGAAAATGTATCAGCTTGTTGTTGAAAAACATGTCTCAGATTGTGTGGGATCAGAACATGCACAACCCCAAGAAAATAAACCACCAGTTTCCTGCATTCCCACTATGTAACAGCTTTACCCAGTATTTTCTGTGCTTGAAAATTCTTATTGGTAATGTTCTCCTCATTCTTCATTTTAATTTTAGCCTTTCCTTGATTGTTAATCTCATACATACGTTTCACTAAATGAACTCCCGCGTTCTCGCTGGGCGGATCTGTAAATCAGTTAAACGGTCAAGCAGAGCCTCACGTTATAATGGTCTGTGTTCTCCATCTCCTTAAAATCCAGGTTTCATTAACAGAACAGAGCTGTTTAATACATATTTTCTTTGTATCTTGAATTAAGGATTTCTTTTCTCCCTCCTGCTGAAGGCTGTGGGAAGGGTACACAACTCATTCCTGCACACGGAATTTCTGGCTGCCACCTTCTGGCACAGGGGCTGGAGGTGGAGGGGCTGGGGGAGGCAGGGCAGCACCCTGGCAGGGTCTGTCAGGGTTTTGTGGATGTCTGTCCTGCTGCTGCCCTGCTGCTGGCACCTGTCTGGGCAAGGGCAAGGGATGGAAAGCGTGCAGAAGAGGGCACTCATGGTGGCTTTGCCAGCTTTGTGTCCCATGGATTTACCCTGTCAGGCTGTGCTGTCACCCCCTGCAGAAGAGCTTTGTGTGTGAACCTTTCCTGAGCCAGGGCAGGGTCACAGCCCCTGTGATCTCAGCCATGCCCTGTGTTTCCAGAGCTGGGGTCACACAGGTTCCAGCGGGCAGCTCCACTGAGGTGTTGCTCCTCTTCCCCCTCCTGCAGCAGAGCTGGGCTCTACCTGCTGCTGGGCACGTGATAGCTGGGACCTCAGGGAACAAGTCAGTTTGTAAACAAATCAACCAAAAAAGTTACCTCAATATATAGTGAAATAATTAAAAGTTACTTGAGTGTATATTTAGTCTACAGCCAAATTAAAAAAATAAAACTCCCTTGCTGAAGTGCTATTTACCATTAATATATTTAATTAAAAGATACTTCTGTGTTCCATTTTTCACTCTCTCACAGGTGCCAGAGCTTTCATGTTTATTAATAGCATTAGATCAAATAATGCAGATGTTTGATTTCAGACACTGGGATATGTTGCAGGTTAATCTTTCTAGAAGGATACACTAACACTATTTTGGTTTCCTTTGTGCCATGAAGTGTTTTATGAACTACTTTCAAAATAGGGATACTAGTGTAAGAAAAATTACATTTCAAATCTGCTTTTGCTTTGAAGGTTTTTTTTTCTCTAATTCTGTTTCCAGCAATGGATCTTAATGTGCAAGATATCCCTATAAAATTCTTATATTACAGGGTGTGCATTTCACAAAGCTATTTAGGATTCTTTGCTTTTATGTAGCAGAGGTTTTACTTTCTGTATTCTGTGATTATGTCTCAGAGCTTAAAAAGCTTAAACGTGGGTATTTAATTTGTGGTGCAGTGCTCTTTCTGAACTTTCTGCTGTTACAGGTACAAGGGGATGCTTATAAAATCAGAGGTCAATGCTGCAATAGTCATGTGCAGATACTGAAAATGCATATAAGAGGTGTTTTTATACAGCAAGTAGTGCAGCAGGTAACTGGATTTTTTTTTTTTTTTGCTTTTGGCAAACATTGTTCAAGAACTATGATTTATTTAATTAATCTTCTAAAAAAAACAAACCAAACCAACAGGTAATTGATGATGCCCGTGTAATGTCTATGGACATCTGTCTTAACAAGCCCTGTTGGAAAAATGCTCTCAAAAAATTAAGAGTTCTTTGCTTTCTTTCCTACTGGAATGTCAGAATCAGCTCATTTATCCGGGATCATTTATTGAATACCCTCAGAGGTTTGCTTTCTTCATGATCTCCTATATGAATAGTATAATGTACTTTTCACCAAAGCCACCATGGCCCTTGTTTGTTAAATTCATCCCTTTTCCCTACCTCTCCAGTTTTCTTTGAACCTGTAGTGTCTGGAAGAGTTGTAATTGATGCCGTATGGGCAACGCTTTGTGATAAAGGAATGGGCTGGTCACAGAATCCAACAGCACTTATCATTTCTGCATTATTTCTCGTGTTTCCTTTGATGTCCACTACCTTGATAGAGTGCAGGGGTATTAAAACAACTCTTTATGTCTGAGCCCACCATTATTCTTTATGTTTATTGCAGTGGTAACCAGAGGCCCTGCTCAGAACCTTTGTACTAAATACAGGACATGGGCCTTGTCTTGAAGAGGTCACAGCGTAATTTAGTCCACATTAGTTAATTTTCTCTAAATATTGCCTTTTTTCCCTAGTCACCAAAAATGAAAACAGTTTATATAACATCGCATTGTGAGGTGAGGTAGAATATTTTGACAGTGCCCATTGCCTCAGCAAAACTTGCTGCAGGGTTTTCGTGCCACATTCAGCAGTTCATTACCTGGCTGTAAAACTCTGGACTGAATGCTGGTAGAAGACAGTTTGAAAATCCTTTGTTAACTGCTGTCATTTTTAGCCAATTCTAAAGGATTTTCCTGTTCAAATCCTGAAATTTTAATTTCACTAAGACCCAGGCATTTGATGTACGCGAGTCTTTGATAATCTCAGCTTCAAGGGAAAATGGTAGTATTTAAAACTGTAGAAATAAAGGTGAGGTTTACCTGTTTTAGATGAATGATTGTGTTCATGCAGCTTATAAAAAAGGACCTTAATTTTTATAAACCATCATGTTTCAGTTTTTGCTATGCAAATTGAGTAAAGTATGGGAAATAATTTTATTTTTAACAAAAAAGCTTATTTTGTATGGCAGAACAAAACCACTAATCACTGTTGTCGTCCTGGATTTGGGTGGCATAGAGTTAATTTTCTTCCTAGTAGCCAGTATAGTGCTGTGTTTTGGATTTTAAGATGAGAATAATGAGGGTAACACACTGATGTTTTAGATGTGGCTGAGTACTGCTCACACAAAGTCAAGAGCTTCTCAGTGTCCCATGCTTGGCCAGTCAGGAGGGGCACAAGAAGCTGTGAGGGACCATGGCCAGGACAGCTGACCCAGGCTGGCCACAGGGATATTCCATGCCACAGAACATCAGGCTCACTGTGTAAATTTGGGGAGTTTGCCAGGAGCCACTGATTGTTGCTTGGGTACAGGCTGGGTTGTTTTGGGCTTTATTTTTTTTTCTTTTCATTGTCTCCCTTTCCAGTGCAGCATTATTATTATTATTACCACTACTACTGTTTATTGCTATTATTATTGTTGTTGCTGTTGTTTCAGTTTTTAAACTGTTCCTAACTCAGGGGTTTTACCTTTTTTCTGAGTCTCCTCCCATCCCACCCACAGCATGACCGAGTGGCTCATGGTCCTTGGTGCCAGCTGGGGTCAAAGCTCGAGGTGTCAAGGCCCATCCTGGGGTAGCTCTGGGTGGTGGAGGCTCCTTGCTCGTGCCAGGCAGTGCAGGGGGGCAGTGGTGGGACCTCTCAGCTGTCCCTGCTCTCTCCACACCTCTCAGCTCATGATGAGCCTGAGCTGCAGCACAGGATGCTGCTTCTCCTGCAGCCCTTGGAAGGCAGGTGGCGTGAAACAGGCTGGAATCAGAGTGTTTGTGTTGAGAGCTGAAATCCATGTGATGATGGATTTATCAGTGGTGTTAGCATCACAGGAAACCTGAAAAAGTTCAAGTGTTGGAGTTAGTAAGGACCAACATTTCTGACAACAAACACGGGAGGACAGGCAGACTTATTGTCACCTTTGTCACACGTTCCTTCTGACAGGAGGAGACCACCTGCAGCACTTGCAGATCATGCACACTGTATATTGATTTTGTCTTGCCTAGGTACTTTCAATACATCAACAATAACTGCACTTGTGTATCTTATTACTACAGATGATTGCAAAGAATTTCTTAAGCATTAATTAATTATAACATCCCAATGTGAAAGCCAGATTCTGCATTACTGTGCAATTCCATTAAAATCAGCAGAACTGCTTTTAAACCTGCAGGGAACTTGACCCAAAGGTGTATGGTGGAGCTTATTGGTTATTGCAGTAATTACAGAGAGAGAGAAGGTGAAAGGATGAAATGGGTTGGCTGAAGTCACACAGCAAATCAGAGCTTGGAATAAACTTCAGAACTCTCATCATAGATTTTTTACTGCTGCCTCACAAGCTCAGATCTCTGGTAGGGTTTTCTTAAGATTCCTGACTACAGTAATGTAATGTACAAACTATTATTTTTTTATTCAAGTTTTTCACCATTCATGGAGCAAACCCTTCAGGCTTTCTGCAGGACACAAAACAAGTGTCACAGCTAAACTCCATCTCCTTTCTGCAGTTAAAGCTTCCTTCAGTCAGTTTCAGAAAAGAAAAAAGGGCTCTTGATAATAAAATAGCACAATGTATATTTATGTTCATGCTTTTTAAAAATACAGCTATGTATCAAAAATTATTCCACCTTCATTCTTTGTAAGAATTACCATTTAATTGCCTGGGTGTCTCAAGGAGTCTTTGAGACAAAGTTTGCTGAATACCTAATGTACAGTGGTGGCTTTAGTTGAAAAACTTTAACGTATATAAAGACTTATTTAGTAAATTTTCAATCAACCTAACAGTAACTGGAGTATTTGGCAGCAGGAAAAAAAAATCAGCTGTCTGTTATTTTGCAATGTGCCTGTTGCTTCTGTGGTCAGGACTCTTAAAGAATGCTGCAAACTGAGGCAAGAAGAGAGGACCTTTCAGCATCCAAAAGGCAGACTTTTTACAATATCAATTAAGGAAATATTGGTTCTCCCACAGTGAACCTAAAGGTGAATTATAGCCAGGTAGCAAATGGAGAATTGTGCAGTCCCCTGGTGTCCTTACAATTTCATTACAGAATTCAGAGTGATGTCTAAGTTAAAACAAGTCGTCCATTTCTCCATGACTTCTCAGGAACATTTTTTTTTTTTCCTTTGACTTCAGCTTAGTATTTTCAAGCAGACCAATTTTGCTATTCATACGGTTTGAGTAGAGGGAGCAAAGGAGGGGCTAAAAATAGATCTTATAATGGAACCTGTGTATGTTCTTAACCATGGTGAGACACTTATCTGTCCATTATGTTGTTGACTAACGTTAACTTCAGTGCTGGCTTTGTAATGTATTGCATTAAGCTAAATGAAGCTACTGTGAGATGTATCAAGACACAGTCACGTAGGTTTGCCTGGCCATTTGTTAGTGTTGTATGTGATGGACTTTAATAGCTGTGAAGAGCTCGTGGAGATACTCAGATCAACAGTGTGTGGGTTTGTGCCTGTTCCTGGAGTCCTTCTGTGCTCCTCACTTGTCCCAGCCCCATGGGGAGTGCACCAGGCCAGCAGAAACACCTCCTGAATAGCTGTGCTCATAACAGGTCCCTGGGTCATAAATTCACCTTTCTGGTCAGTAGGGTGGATTTGGGGACTGGCATGGACATGGTGCATGGAGAGAGCCCTCCTGTGTGTTCTCCCCCAAGCTGTCCCCTGTCACAGGGAGTGCTGGGGACGCGCCACAGGACAGGGTGGTGTCACCTGCCCCCAGTGCAGCCCCAGCCCTGGGGACACCCGGCCCTCCAGGGGCCTGGGCTGTGCCCTGGGCTCTGCGAGCAGGGAGATGAAAGGCATGGCTTGCCTTAAGAGCTTCTGTTATGTGTGCATATATGTGTTAAAAATCTGTAAACAAGTATTTACATGAATGCTCGGCTGGCTCCAGGCAGCGTTTGCAGAGAGAGGTGATATCAATACTCTGTTGTCTCAAAACTCCTTCCACTTGTATTCAAATCAAAGTAACACCCAGTGGCTCTTACTGTTTTAACATAAGTAGCAATAATATCCCGGACCATGCTTTGCAAAAATTCTTAAATACAGTTGTAGGAAATGCAGGGTGTGGGAAGAGACAGACACATGCCTAGGCTGCAGCAGAGTTCTGCTTTTTGTGCAAATGCTGAATTCTTCTTTCTGAAATTTCATTATGTTTTGCAAACAAGGCTGTTATGTATGTTACAGTAAGGGATGTGTTTTATTCCTAAAGCTGTGGCTCATATGTGCAGTTTTCTGTTCTGCAGCATGTCCATAAAATCTCTCCCTCTTCCTCTCCCCTTTATCAAGGTGCAGTAGGAAAGGCTGATACCTGTTTTCTATCAAGGTAGATCGTGATTCAACTGAGATAAGCAAGGAAATTTGATATTCAGAGCTCAAACTACCTTTCTTCCTTGTGGCACAGTGTATGTGCTGAGTGAGCGACCCTCTGCCCCTCCAGATGAAGTCGTATGTTGTGCAGTGTGATACGTGCTGTGATGCTGGTCATCCAAAAACTTCAGTGTTTTAGTTTGCATTTCTTGTTTGGCTTTAAGTTTCCTCCAGTGCTGTAATGGTATATAATGACTTGAGATGTCTTTTTAGTTGTTTTGCTTTTTTTTCCCTGCTGAAAGAGAGTTATTTCTTTAGACGATTATTTAGAAGATTGAAAAATAAATTTCTTTAATATTTGTGGGCACATTTCTGTTGCGTTCTCAGTGGTGTTTCTTTAATGACAGCATGACTGGTTACTTTTAGAAATCGTATGAAAACCAAGTGCTCCTCAGCCTGTTGCCAAGCATTGTTCTTCAGTGTGTTTTACAAGAGGTACTTTTCTTGTTGTTTTTCATGTTAATAACATATTATTTCTGCAGGCATGTTCCTACTTATTTTCTGCCTTAAGGGAAGTGTTAGTTCACGAGCAAAATACATCTATTTTTAGATCAAATGATCAATACAAACAAAGCACAAATAGTGAAAAGAGCGTGCCTGGACACATTTGTGCCTGTTCAGCCCCATGCACGGTGGCTCTGTGGAGGTGTAGCTGTGCCAGGGAGGGCTGCAAATTCTCTGCCAGTGAGGCTGACAATGATTTGGGTGGTGCTTGCAGCATTCTGCACCTATCAGCCTGGCACTCCCCAGGTTGTACACCTCCTTTCACAACGGGCTCTTGTTAATAGAGTTTTCATTTCGAGGTTTGGCAGGCTCGTGTGCTTGACTGAATGAACTTTCAGCTGAGTTTCTGAGCAGAAGGTGGTTTATGACATAATTGCTCTATATGTTGATACATCTTTTATCATAATTGTCTTACATTGTTTTAAATAAAAGACCAAGAATAATAGAAGATGTGGCAGAAAGTGATTTTTTTTGTTCTATTATTCATGATACTGAAAGTTACCCAAAATAAGTATCTTGTGAAAAAATAAAAAGGAGAGAGAGATCTAGTTCCATAAGT
>NC_044581.1:15190000-15195000 GCF_901933205.1 Camarhynchus parvulus | reverse complement strand
TTTTCTTTGAACAATGATTTTACGGTCCTTCTTTTTTAGAAACCTGCCAAATTTAAGGGCAAATTAATAGACTGCAGCTAAGTACCTGGCTGAAAGAACTACTAGAAATTGTTTTGAAATTAATTATTTTGGTTCATATGCATCATGGTACGTTTCAGATTTTACTTGTGGCACTATCTTAGGTGCCCAAAAGCCATTGACACAGTCAGGTGTCACCTGTAAGTTGGATGTTGGAGGGGATTGGACAGACTGTGAGATGGAGGTGCACAGTACCTGGGAGGAGCGGGAGAAGGGGGAAATTAAGTGTGCTTGTCTAGAGAAACTGACTGTGTTTCTCCCTGTGAAAAGTGATTGTTTTACCGGGGCAGGATCACTGAATCTTTCAGAAGTTCTGGAGGGAGAGTTACAAAGGAGGCAGCTGTAACAAAGCAGAGTGCTCAGTGAGCCAGGTGGGCAATACCTCTGGTGATGAGGCAGGGTTTGGTGCCTGCAAATGAATCTGTGTTGGTTTAACTAAAGCTATGCTTTTAAACTAATTTCAATCTGATCATTTTCATAGCAGCGTGGTGCAACTTGCAGTGTTAAATCAAAATAGGGCGTTCTTATACTGAAACAAGGTTGGCACTGCAATGTAGTTGTAACTGCTTAGAAATAAATCTCAGCTGGAGAAATGCAGATGAATGTGTGGCTGGATGTGAAGAAATGCTCCCTTTGCCTTTAAAAAGGCTGAGCAGTAAACTGTGGAGTTCAACCAGGCAGTTTGTCCATCCTTTTCCAAGGTCAGATCTGTGTGCAGGAACTGCCTTTGGTTCAGCTCTGCAGAACTGGCTGAGGGAGAAGGTACCTTTGGAGGATGCTTTTCAATTAACTTCAGCAGTTTGTGTCTGGGATGAGCCATCATTGTGCTGCTTCACTTTCTCTAATGTAACTGTTGAACTCTTTTTCCAAGTGGTACTTTCCATTTCAGCCATGCCCTTTTATATTTAAACCTTAGTATGTTATCCTGTGCCAAGAAGAGAAGTCTCCATTCACTCTCTTTCCTTTAGGGTCTCTTGTCTACCTTCTCCAAAGGTGATAAAAAAGCTCTGCCCTGATTTAAAAAAAGTTAAAAATCCTGTGAGCGTTTGGACTGGAATGCCTGCTCACAAGGAACTGATGGGACTTGTGGGGCAATTGTCTGTCTCTATCAAGTGAAGTCCATATTAATAATCTTAATGATGAGATCCTAAAAATAAGATACTGTATGTGCTTTTTGACTGCAGTCTAAAAGAGGTAATATGATAAAAACTAAGGACTCTTGTTTTTGTATGTTTAGTGATTCTAGCTGAGTTGTGGAGTTAATGTCCTAGAAGTTTCTTTGTATAAGAGCAATGTGCATCCTTGGTTGGTTTGAAAAGCAGGAGTAGGGAGGATGGTCCAGGTCACTCTGGAGCAGTACTTGCCTAGTGCCTGTTTTGGCTCATATCTCTGCTGAGGATTTCTGGACTGTACAAACTCAAACTGGAGAAGTTATGTGTATCTTTCCTCTTTTCAATCTGTGTTATTAAGAAGCTAAACTTTGTAATAAAGAAGTGTACTCGAAAGATTTGTGCTGTGTTGCAGGCATCCTTCTGTGATGCATTAGAAGGATAACATGCACTATTGCAACAGTTAAAGGCTGCCTTGCCAAATGTACTTGAATTTTATTAAGTCCTACCATCTGCTTTCTTTTTAGTATCCTTAAGTTCATGAGAAAAAGATCTAGGTGTTTTCCATCTTTAAAAAATGCCGTGCAATTCCTGTTGTTTGTTTTTGTTTCTAGTATTCCTTTGTTGCTGCTTCTTACTGATGCCCAGATCCCTTGAGCTGCTCAGTGTAGCCTTGGCTGAGGAGAACCTCGTTGTTCTCAGCTGCTCTCTGGGTAGCATCAGTGGGATCTGTCATCAGGGAACTGTTCCCAGCCACTTCTAAGTTTGATCTGAAATATTTCCCCCATTTTCCCTGTTGCAAAAATTTTCTAGGCCACTGGAGAGGCTCCATTTTGTCCAGGTTGCTTTTGGATGAGCAGACAAAGTACTTTGCAAGGACAGCAGGCACCGTGTGTTTCTGTGAGAGAACGTGATGCTTTTCCTTTGTTTTAAATGCTTTTTTAATATTTTAGGGCTTGTCTACAGAGAGAGATTATATCACGTTACGGTAGAGTAGCAATTTAAAGTAGCAATTTTGAAATGAATCAAATTAATTCAGAATAAAACATTCCTGTTCTGGCACAAATTAATCATGAATAATTAATTACAAATAATTAATGAGAAGTAACTATTTGGTATTTACAAGCCCTTAACAGTTTTAGTTTTCTCTCAGCATCTCTGTCAGAGATCTGTTCACTGGCAGCAGCACATCAAGCCTGTATAAGAGCAAGGAGAACAAATAAAAAAATGAAGGTACACAGATTTTTGTCTTGCAGAATCTTTGGGGACGGTTCTACCCCAGGAGATTGAAAGCACGTGTGTTTTTGCTCGCTGTTGGTTTTGCAGTTTGCCCATAGTGAAGGCCTGTAGTTATTGGTGGACTAACTGTCCAGAGTTTTGCTGTAGGAACAGGATGACTGATTTGTGACTGTTCGTGTGTTGTTGTGAGGCTGTTGATGTGTGGTGGTGTGGGGGCTGAGCAGGGCTGGGTGCTGTCCCTGCGAGGGGCTCGTGGGGCAGCCGAGTGCCACTTTGAGTGCCAGTGCTTTGAGCAGCATCGCTGGGAACCTCTGCCTGGAGAACACAGAGAGAACATCCCGAGCATCGGCCGGGGGAAGCAGTGTGTGTGGGAAGGGCACTTCCAGCCAGGAGGCTGTGAAGAGGCTCAGGCCAGTGGATGTGCACTCCTGAGTGCCCAGGCAGGTGGATGCACGTGGGCACAGAGGGAGCAGACAGGAGTCTGGACATGCTCTGCTCCCTGCACGTGTGGACATGGACACAGCGTTGTGAAAAACGCGCATTTTGTGATTGGCTTTTCGCAAATATTAAAATGAATATCGTAGGTGTTACGTTAGAAAGTTATGCTGTATTAATTCTCTTAAAGTAGTGTGTTAAATATAGTTTTAGGTTATAACATAGCATAGTTTCTATTTTAACAGTATGTAAGATACTTTTTTAAAGAAAGGACTCACAGCGAGATAGCAGCCACAGGACATCTAAAATTTTCCTCAGGTAAAAGTACCCAGGCGTCCATAAGTCTTTGTTTCTATTGTCTCATATTGTCCTAATCCAAATTATCCAAATTATTATTACTCTAATTATATTGCTATTTTTATAACCATTTTATTTCTATTAAACTTTTAAAATTTTAAACACAACGGATTGGCATTTTTCACAGCGTGCTCTGCTAGAGATGGGAGGGCACTGGAGTGGGGTGTATGTGCCACTCAGAAAAATACCCCAAGACTACCAATATCCTGACAGTTGGCTTGTTGTCATCCTTCCCAGAACCTCTCCCCACGCACAAACCCCCTGGCAGCGGAGGGAGGGCTCATACATTTCCTCTATTGTTGCTTTATTAAAGATACAATAAACTCTCTCCGATTGTATCTGTTCGGTGTGATGTCTACCAGCACTGCATTCAGACGGGCGCTCGTGTGCAGAGGTGGAAATGAAGTATAAACCTGATTCCATTGTTGGGATGTGCTGCCAACACAGCACTTAACCACCACCCACCACTGACAAACAGTCTGATGGTCACATCTGCATGTCAGTCCCATAAAAGGAAACCCTGAGACTGTCAGAGTGTGAGGCAGAGCATTAGTGATTTCAATTCTGTTTTATTTTCAACTTGAAATGGAGGAAAACAGACAAAAAACAAATAAGAAAGCTAAACAGTTGCGTGAGAGCTAGCAATTTGCTGGGCTCCAAGTGACAGACACTGCATTATCATAATTGTCTCTTCTACATGATAGGACAGAAAAATAATAATGTCATTTTATTTATAGCTGGGGTGCCCCCTTTATGAGAGTCATACAAGTTTCTGCCAAGTGGAGTAGGTCAAATGACATCTTTTGATCAGGCCTGTCCAAAGAGATCAAAGATGAATGGCAGGTAATGGATATCCAATGACAAACCAAATCTAAAACAGAAATAAGGCTGCCAGAGTCTGCCAGTTACCCATTAAAGGCTCACCTAACTAAGGCAGGCTGTTTGACATGTTAGCCGACCACCTAAATCAGCCAAGCGTAGGTGCTAAAATTGTGTATTATCATTGGAAATGGCTATTATTTCCTCCGTAACATTTCTGTTAAGGCTTTGTTTGTGTAGGGCTGACCTGCAGTCAGAAGTGGAGTCCTGAGTGAAGCAAAGCCTTCAGGCTCTCAGCAGGTCAGAGCTGTTCGTAGTCATTATCTAGTTTTAATTGTTTCTTTCTAATAGAGAATTGGCATCTTCTTTTGATTGTACAAAAAGCTGCTTTTATATTCTCTGTGGTTGAAGTTCTGCATCTTTTTACTATCAGAACATGAGATGAAGATCTGTAAGCAGTGTTGTTGTGTTCCTGTAGTGTGGAGAATAATTTGGGCAATATCCATGGGGGAATTGAATTCTGAGTGAATCTTCTAGGGTTGAGGGTATTTTTGAGACCGGTTTCTTGGCGTGAGGCATCTTATATTTCAAAATTTTACCTAAATGCCATGAATACTAGATTAAAAAAATGTCGAGCACTTTCTGTAACAATGCACAAAGCAGTTTATTGAGGTTGCTCTGGACAAAAAAAAGGAACCTTCATATTTTATTAATAATCTTGTCTAGTACTTCATTCATGCAGGTAGTCAGAGATACATAAAAATGTGATTGCTGTCCAGAGAATGTTAATAAACTAGAAGCCTTTTTGCTCTATAAAGTGAAGAGAGACAGGAGGTATTCCAAAAGTTCCATAACTTATTTTAAACTTTTATATTCAACATATGTCGAGGGTGAAGTGGGGAGTATTTTTGTGAAGTGTTCTGTCTGGAAAGTTTAAATGGGTGTTTGCTGATTATTCTATTT
>NC_044581.1:15087500-15185000 GCF_901933205.1 Camarhynchus parvulus | reverse complement strand
TAAAAGGCTAAAAGAATGACCAGACAAAGACAGATCATCAGTTTGCCTTTAGTCTGAGACTCCTGCAAAGCTGTTACTTGCAAATACCTGCACTGAATACAGGAACACAGGGATTGCCATCTTACATGTATATTTAGTCTTTGGTTATATTATTTCAAATGTTACATAGCTGTGATAGCATGAAATAGAAACCCCTACCTGATACAGAGAGAGATATTACATCATTGCTGTTACAATGCTCTGCTGCAAAAGGACTTTTAAAGGATTTCTGATGATAATGAAAATATTCTGATACAGCATTAAGGATTTCACTACTGAAATGTGTTTAATGTAAATATGCTGTCAGATACCCTTCAAGTAATTGACAAGAGCAGATGATTAGCAGTGTTCTCAATAGTGTTTTTGCATAATCTTACATTTTGACAGAACTCTTCAGCTGCTTTTTATTGTCAGTGCTCTGCAATCAGTAATACTTTTTCCTTGACATTTACTTTGTCATTATAAATCTTGTAAGTGGTCATTTAACTTGTTCAGTATGCATGTAAGAATATCATTACTAACACGTTTGAAAAACGTCTTCCTGTTGAGGAACTATTGTGAAAGTAAACTTAAAAAACCCTAAATGAAGTAGGTTGATGAGTGAAATAAATACCTGTCTGTGAACATTTTCATGCACATTTCAAGGATGATTTTAAAATCTCTCTTACTGAGCATTCACTCTTAAGTCATCAAATTCAACATGCTTGTTGGATTTTTTTTTAATCTGTTACTTTTTAATCTTAATACTATTGTTCAGTTATGATCATTTACATCTGACTGACCAAAATTAAACTCTTATGATCCATAAGCATTCATAATTACATACTGCATGTAACATTAATAGTCAATATAATAAACCTTCATCTTTATTGAAGCATCTCTTGTTTCTACAGCAGTTCTTTAATCTATCTCAATAGATTTCTAGTGTACAGCTCATATAGATTTGGTCAGTGACAAGGGTTAGAGTAGTCTTGTAGAACATTTACTTGTAGCTGTGAAAAGCCCACATTCATCAGAGGATTAGGTCGATCAGATTGTACCAGGATCAATGGAAGGACTGTGTGATCCCTCTTAGGCTGTAATGTGTTCACCTTCTTTGGAGAGAATTCACATACACACACATTTCTCTGTCTTAGAGCCATTTATCTCAGAATGTCAAATTGCAATAATTAACCATTATTGATCTTAAATTCAATTAACTTCATTAACACAGGTCATGATGAGGGTGCTGGTAAGGGAAAGGCTCTTGACAAGTGTCTTTTCTTATATGACATTGAATGTTCACAATCATGGCTATAAACTATTCATACTGTGCCACAGGAACATCTTTTAAAAATGACAGGAGTTTGGTTGGTGGCTCTGAAGCAACATTTTAATCCCCTCCCCCTCGTCTCCTGGTTCTCAGG
This sequence comes from Camarhynchus parvulus, assembly GCF_901933205.1. Lineage (NCBI taxonomy): Eukaryota > Metazoa > Chordata > Aves > Passeriformes > Thraupidae > Camarhynchus > Camarhynchus parvulus. The sequence goes on along the minus strand of NC_044581.1, from coordinate 15,183,555 downwards.
GTTTTCCAGCAAATTTTCTCTTCAGGAATCAGTGAACCATTTGTTTCTAGCACATTATCTTAGTGTGGCATTATAGCAAACCCCACCTATTCAAACACCCTTCTGTTCAATAGGTGCTGGTAGATAGAGACTCATTTACAGCAGTGTACATTAGTATAGTTAGCAAATGAGTGAAATGAATATTCAGTGCTTCTTTTTGCTCCACATAAAAAAATAAAAAAAAAGCTGGGGCCATCTTGTAGAGGTAATCCTGAGAATCTCTGCTTGTTTCAAGTCCTAAGATTCATATTGCAGTCAATAGTTGTTTTTCTTAAATGAGGGCTGAATAGCAACTCTGAAAGGACACAAAGCTTTGTTGGCCCACACTGAGCTCCTTTCTTAAGAGAGGAACTCCATTATAAGCACAAGTTCACAATAGCTGAAATTGTGATTGAAATCATTTGGATTTCTACTATACCATTCATACAGATGTATAGAGTTTATTGTGAGGAGGCACTGCAGCCAAAATAGCTATTGAAGCTACTGTAGAAAGGGCTTCAATGGGAGATGCAAGTTTGCAACAAAATGAAGGATCAGGCTGAAGGTCTTTTGGTACATTCTGAATGTCTTAAGTAGGCATGATTATTTACAAATAAATCACCAAGTAGAATGACTCACTGTAATGCACTGAAGCGTTTTAGGTGAAAACTTGATTTTTAAAAAATTTGCAGCGAAGGTGGCAGCTCCAGAGATGTGTGTGTATGATTAGTACAGCTAAGCACAAATACAGCACCAGATTCTAGTTACTGTAAAGCTTGTAAGATGTGGACAAATTAGGAACAACCAAATATGTGGGGAGATGACAGAAAGCAAGATGCAAGATTTTTTCTTGGTGTAAAAAACAAACTCTAAACCATATCAGAAGGCTGAGAAATGTGCATAAAGAGAAATGACAACATCAGTTTTGTTCAGAAACAGATTTCTGTGACAATTAAATGGTCATTTTGTCACTGCATTTGCTATTTCCACTCCACTATACAAAGCATTTACTGAGAAGAGGCAGGGCAGAAGCAGAATGGTTTGATTACCGCATTTGAAGAAACTGAAGTTCCCTTACAACATCTGTTTGCTCAGTGAAGGATTATAATAATTACGAGCTATTAGAGCCATATTGAGAACTTCTATGCTCATGGCTGCTTATCCAGAGTTGGCTGTGAATCTTGTATTAGTTTGTGGAATGCCCTGTGTGCTTTTCAGTGATTAAAAGATGCCACCCAAATGTCTGGTATCAAGCAGAGATTGTGTCACTCTGTATTTTGGTACCAATTCATACACAGAATTTGGCTTCATCTTGCCAGGATGTTGACAGTGACTTTTAACTAAAAAAGAAAACAACCCCCAAAACAATTTTTTTTTCTTTGAATGTTCTGGTAAATATTTTTTGTCCCTTTGAGGAAATAGTAATTCTGTGCTTAGAAAAATTCTACAGAATCCAAAGAACAATTAGGGTCAAGTGTAACACGAAGCTTTTTCTCTGCTGCTGAGTTCCTATTTCACTGACTCCCACTGTCATGTGTGCTTGCATGGAGTGGGGTTCTCTAGCAAGTCTGTAGTACTTCACACCAAGCAACTGCCTTGGAAACCAGGGAAAAGCCACTTTTTCTAACTTAAGAGTGGATTACATTTATTCATGTTGAATTATTTATACAGCAAATATAGGTGGGGGTTTTTCCTGTTAGTAATGTGCTTGGTCATTGAATTGATGATGTTTATGTGGAATTTTTGAAACTCTGGGGCTGCTTGTGAGCTGATACTTCACCATCCTGTGCCTGGTTCCCTGATCCCTGGTGGTGTTTCCCCTTTGTGGCTGGGTAGCTGACCCTTGACTGCCCCATGGACAGTGAGGAACTTTGTGCTCCTTGGAATGGTGTTCATTTGTGATTTGGGGCAGTTGGAGGAAGAGCAGCCTTTCCCAGGGAAGGGGGAGGGGTGGGGAGGGGAGGAAGAGGAGGGTACTACAGGGATGTTGATGAAATGGGATCACAAGACCCTGGACTGAATCAAACTGAGGAGCAGTTGAGAATTCCCACTGGGTGCCCCCAGTCTCTGCTGCTCATTTGCCTGCTTGGTCTGGTTCTAGTGGTGCTTGTGAAAGGCTGGTTTTATGGTGGCAGGGAGGCCAAGAAGGTTTTTCTTTTCTCCTTTTTTCAGCAGGATCAGCCAGAAATTCCAGGCATATGCCCATAGGAGTTGTTCAAATATCTACTCCCCCAGAGTGCAAAGGGGAAAGGAGATGGATTCCACAAAATACCATAGCAAGGAAGGTCCTTCTGTCACTGTGACAGTCCATAACCTTTCTCAGCCTTTGCACTGGATTGCTGTCAGCCCTGCCTTGCTTCTGGTAACAGCTGTGGGCACACACAGTGGAGCATCAGTGGTCCCCCAGCTGTGGTGCTTTAGGCAGCCAGTTGTACTGTGTGTGTGAGACAGCAAATTTAGGTCAAACCCCTTAAAAATCTGTTCTTCTTGCACAGAAAGGCTCCAAACTCTTTTTGTTGTGAAGTTTCTCAAAAGCTTGTGATTCACTCCTGGCTGTACAAGAATGATACCTGAAGAAGTCTCTAAAATTCAATATGATTTTTTTCGTTAAGAGAAACTTGGACCTTGGTTCTCAACCAAGGCTTTTTAATGTTTGGATCCCTTCTTGTCAAAAAGCTCTTGTAGAAGGTGGCAGGTGAACTCTTCAAGTGAGACAGATTTCAGACTAATCCTTGTGCAACCCTGCCCATAGAAGAGCACACTGCAGTGTGTTGGGATCAGGTGCTCCTCTCCACATCAGAAAACAGTGGTGCTGTGTCTCAAGGGTGAGTAATTTGAGCAGGTTTTAGAAAAACCCTGCTGAGCAGGTTGAATTCAGGGAGTTTAGGCCCCAGGGAGGAATCAAGGCAGGGTGCAGTTTTGCAGGAGGAAGGCATGATCCATCGTGTTCCATCTCCAGCACAGAGTGGGTGTCACAGTGTACCCGAGTCCTGCTGTGTGCTGGGAGCAGAGAGCTCTTCACAGGAGAGTTCTGACAATACTTCAGAAACCTTCCCTGTTTTCCCCACTGTGAAAGGAAGTTTGCTGGCAGCCTGCAGGTTCAGCATCCACTGGATCCCCGCAGCTTGGCTGTAACCACAGGCTCTGGGCTGTTCTGAGGATGTGCACCTGTGGGCATTTCACTGGGTGAAATAATTGTTTCAGCTGAAAACTGGCAATTATTTTCAATTATACACATATATTGCATTCACATAAACACACTGTGAGGAAACATAGGAACAGAACAAACTTAAGTCATCTTCCATGTTTTGTGTAAATAGCTGAATTATATATATTAACCTACAGGAGTAAGAGGCTCCTTCACTTGTCTTCTTGTGTAGCACCAGACAATTAACTTTTAACTTCTTTCCAGGTTTTCAGCTGTAAATTGTGGATAAGAATGTGTCTTCCACAGGGCTGATGTGAAAAATAAAGCACTCATTGAAGCTTTTAGCTTTTTTTATAATTGGGCATATAATTGAACACCTCAGTTAAATGATGCTGTCCAATAGTTCCAAGTTGTTTCTAAGCCATCATTTCATAGTAGAGTATGCTGTTTTTCAGGTCTATATTTAGTGAAGGAGATAATACATAAATGTGAGGTTTTCACTTTGTCATTTAAGAAACATCTAAATAGTGTTCGGTTTCAGAAAAAATAATGCCTCCCTTACCAGAATTCATAGCAGTTTTTGAATGTTTTCTCTCTTCATTTGTGAGTGGTCTGTATGGCACTTTTCTTGTGGCTCTGTAAAGTCTAAAGTGAATGGGAGACCTGAGTCCTGTGCTTCCTTTAAACTGCGCAGAACCCAGGGGAGTTTGGAATGCAGTGACATGAGGAAAAGGTGCCTGATGTGAAATTGCTTTGTTCTGTGCTTAGGTGGCCCACCCTGTAATGACATATAAACTAATTCCTTGTTATCATCTCTTCACTGTGTGTCCTTGTCCATGTAATTCTCATCTCTTAGCACTTACAGTTGATTTGGCCTCTCTGAAGTCTTTCCAAATGTAATACCAGTCCAGGATGCTGAATCAGAGCAGCTGGCTAGCTTCCTCTGGCTCATTTCTGAGCTCTCTGTGGCAGACAGCTGCAGTATTTCCATGAAGGAACAAACAAAATACACTTCAAAGTTTTTAGTGCCTAATGACAGCCACCCATCCGATTGACATCCTATGTCACATCCATCCATACCACTTCCCAGGGACTTAATCCTACGCTCTCTATGGCATGAAAAGGCTGCAGATTTATCAACACACAAAAAATCCAGCTAAACAAGCATTAATCATGCACATCACATCAAATTAACATGTTCAAAATTAATATTCTTGACCTTGCCAGTGGGCAGAATAATCCGTCTTGCAGTGGGCTCGCGCTCCGGTGCGAGGTACCGGGGACTTGAGCCGACGTGAGAGAGAAGTGCTGACCTCTTCACTTGGAAATAACATTTCTCTCCCATAATAGACAGTCTTGCCTCTATGAAACAGAACCTTTGACCTTTCTAACAGGAATAATGTCCCTGTCAAGGTGCTGGGTAATCAGTATTGCCATGCCCGTTTAGAGCCTGTTGTCATTTGCCACTCTTGTAAACAGGGCAGTCACTCCTGCCTCCCATCCTGACTGCCTAATGAGGAGTATGTGAACATCTCTGCCAAGGAGAGAAGTCTTGAATACAATTTCAGTTACATGGGAATTAACAGTTAGTCTCAGTGTAGAAATAGCTCATGTTGTGGGTGAAATGTTTGCCTTTCTTGCTGTGAGTGGAAGGCCTGTGGAGTGGGAGTTTTCTAACAGACTAATATAACTCTTTTATATGCCTTCATTTGCATTAGGTCTTTGATTGACTCCATCCACAGAGCTGGTTTTCTCTTGCCTCTGCTCATTAATGTTGTGAATAAGGTTCATTGGCACAGTCAGATCATCTCCATGCTGCTGTTCCTCTGTTGGCTTTCTCTGTACTGGTGTTGGGACTCAGCTGCCTCTTAACTCCAAATGGTCCCACCAAAACTGGGAGCTCTGAGGTTTTTTCAAAGATTACTTCAATATTTAAAAAATATTCTGTTCATTTCTCGGGTGGCTGGTGTCTGATATAAAACAGAATGGGACAAGTATTCAGGAAAAGGCTGTGCACTGCCAGGGGCAGGGGCAGGAGCCACCTCTTGTGCAGTGCCATGGAATGGGGAGTGAGGGTCAGGGTGCACAGGGGCTTCCTCTGGCAGAATCCTACTCACTGCTCCACTTTATAACCTAATATGATCCTTTTCCCCTGTTTCTTTTTTACTGGGAATATTGATCCTGTAAGCATTAGGAGCATTTCTGCTCCTGATCCCATTCTGCTGTTATTTTTTTTCCAAGTGTGAAATGTACACGGGCTCCGGTTCTTCAAGGATTGAGACGTTCCTTTTCCCAATGAATTCAAAATTAAATGCTTTGGAGGATGACTCTTAGTATTAATTGATGATTTTGAATGATGCATAACAAAGATGATCTATTTTTTTTTAATAGAAAGCCATTTGGTTAAAGCAAAAATACTTCCAAGAAACTGAGTGGTTTTGATAAACTTTTGTAGCTGAGTGTTTTTCATGTGAGAAGAATATTGGAATGTTTTGTTCCTTTTCAAGCAAACAGCATATATACTAGCTTAAATATACCCCCAGTGAGCTAATTAAAACAAAAGAAAAAATTTTGGCAAGAAAAAGCATAAATTAAAACAAGAAATTTCAAAAGTATTGAAATGAAATATTTGGATGAAATGTTTGGATACATCCAAGCCAAAATATATGGTTTCAGCTGTATTTTTCAGGAAATGAGGGGAAAAAAATGTGCATATAATTGGGTTTTGGAGAACAGTAAAATACACCTTTAGTGCTGTGGTCTTGTATTTCCAAACAATCTCATGGAGGTGTGTGTCCAGCCACTCACGGGGGGGGGGTTGCCATGGAGGGGATGACCAGCCTGGAGAAAAGGAGACTCAGGGGTGACCTTATCACTCTCTACAGCTCCCTGAAAGGTGCTTCTAGTCAGGTGGGGCTGGGCTCTTTCTGCAGGAACTGACAGAACCACAGGACACAGCCTCAAGCTGCACCAAGGGAAATACAGGTTGGATGTTGGGAAAAAGTTTTTTACAGAAAGGTGATAAAGTTCTGGAATGGCTGCCCAGGGAGGTGGTGGAGTCCCCATCCCTGGGTGTGTTTAACAAAGCCTGGATGTGGCACTGGGGGCCAGGGTTGAGTTGAGCTGTTGGGGCTGGGTTGGACTCCTAAGGTCTCTTCCCACACAGTGATTCTGTGAATTCTGTGGCAAGTCCACAGTGTTTTTGCTGGTCCTGCTGAAGAGCAGCTCTGGCAGATGTGGTGGAGGTGCAGCTGTGGTGCTGGTGAGCCCAGGAGATCAGCAGGCACACCTTGGTGAGCCCAGGAGATCAGCAGGGACACCTTGGTGATCCCAGGAGATCAGCAGGCACACCTTGGTGATCCCAGGAGATCAGCAGGCACACCTTGGTGATCCCAGGAGATCAGCAGGCACACTTTGGTGAGCCAGGAGATCAGCAGGCACAGCTGCTTTGGCTCCATGGGGGCTTCCTGAGCCTCTGGAGACACTCTGGAGAGGCTGCTGGTGCCTCTCTGCTCTCGTGCAGCAGATCCCTGGTGCCTGTGCAGAGCCAGGTATATGAGTTTATTACTGTCTATGCAATATGTAGATCATTTTGGACAGTGATGGATCACAATTTATTTCCACTGGCAAAGAAATGATCCATAGCTCAGTTATGAAGGTAATTCCCTCTTGTGTGGAAATGAATTGCATTATACCACAGCTTACTGTTATATATTGGTATCAAATGTGTTAATTTCATTGTTACCTAGCACTTCAGTTAATAATTACAACAAATACTAATGAGGGAACTGTCTCTTCTCAACCTCTCTATGGCTGTACCTGCAAGGTGTTTCTGAAGCCCTTTGATATCCTCTTCTCTAGAAACTTGAGTGCCATGCCAGGCAACAGCTTTCCACTTTTTGTCAGATACTGTGTCACAGTGACCCCACTGCTCAATTTGCAGGCAATTTCCTGTGGGTTATGGTGCCCTGTGAGATGTAAACTAAACCCTGCTTTGAGAACTGGGATTTTTTTTGGTCCTTTTTCTCTGGAAAAACAAAACCCAGAACTGCCTAATTTCTTTCATTTCCACTTTTATTAACTTCTGCCACTAGAATTGCCTTTAAAGTTGTTTCTTTTCCCCTCAGACTTTGCTGTTGAGGCATTGAAGAACAGTTTTACAGATGCCCTGCTGTTCAAGCATTTATTCTACACTTGAAAAATATCAAACTACGAGTCTTTTTTGTCTTTTTTTTTTTTTTTTTTTTTTAACATAATAGAGTAATGGCTAAGTAAGGATGAGCTGGTGACAGTGCTTCTTATAAACAGTCTGTCCTCCAGGCAGTGAATCACAGTGGAAAACCCTTTTACCATCTCCTCCTGATTTTATTCTCTCCTTTCACAGTCTCTTTGCTTTTCCTGTAGGTATTTCACCAAATAAGAAATTTCTTTGCTGTGGGCCTCCTTGTCCTTATTTCTGGTGCTATACCTTCATCTGTGCTCATACTGACCATTTCTTGTCCCTGGGCAAGGTGTGGTGAGGCAGGGACCCTTCACTGGACCAGGTTCCATCCCTCCTCTCCTCTGTGCAGGGGAAGGAGCAGAAGGAGCCCTTGGAGCTGTCACTTTTCCGAAGTTGCAGATTGCTGGGTTAAATTCCACACTGTCGTTTGTGCCTCATTTCCTGCATTTCTGGATCAAAGACTGATGTCACAAGTTGGCTTCACAACTTGAGCTCAGGAAGGGGAACAGCTATAGAGGAGGCAGCTCCTGGTTAACACGCAAATATGCTTGATAGTTGGTGAAAAGGGCAAAGAAAGCATGAAAGGTAAATAGATTTACATTTAAATGAGCTGCATGCTGGAGGTTTTCCCTAATGTAAAAGTCACTCTCTAAAAAAGCTGTGAATGTGACAAGTCTTTCAGTTCAAACAAAATTCATAAGAGTTCAGCAGTAAGAGAAATAAAAATGTAGAGAATAACACACTAATTAGGGAGTTGGTTCTGTGCCCTTTGGTTGTGTTGGTGAGCAGTGGGTCCAAGGAGGGCGCTCCGTGGTGTGCAGGGACGGAGTTTGGAGTGTGATGTGGTGCTGGGAATGGGTGGCACACACTCAGACAGGTGCTCAGCAGCCAGAGAAACCACACACAGGTACATTCAGAGAGCCTTGGTGGGGCACTCCAGCCTGCAGGGGACACTCTTTGAGGCAGATGGGGTGGTGAGGACTTTGGGTGTTCTTTACTTTGGAAAAAGGAAATTATTACACAGTTTTGAATCAGAGGCAAAGAAACGGGAGTTGTAAAAGAAAATCTATTTCCACAAGGGTGGAATAGGAAAGGGGTATTACATTTGCTTCCAAATCAGAGGTTTCATGCCATGATTCCTTCCATCCTTCCTTATTATAGTGGGAGTTGGTGTGGTTGAGAGGGAGGCAGTTAACAATCAGTTGTCTGCACATTATCAGTAGTTTTCCAAAATCTTTCAGCTTCAGAGAGTAATTTGAACTGCTTTGGTCTCCTGTGCTAAAGTTCTGAAAATCCACCTTTTTCAATTCTGTGTATTGGTTTTGTTCAAGTATTTGCAGGACAGAGCTGAACCTTATTTCAAGTTGCTGCTGTGCCTTTGATATACATAAAATAATAATACTTTTTTTTCAAAATATTTTGGAAAAGCAGAAAATAGAGCAAAACGGCACAGCTCGATATCATTAGAGTGGTATACTTGCTTCTGAAGTCTGATTTTTGTACCAGCACCTTTGAAGCATCTTATGATAAATATTTTTAACATAATTCCTTCGAACTCTGTGCTCCCAAATTTTAAAAACAGAACTCTTCCTGCTTGAATTTTCTGCATTGAAATTATCTGAACTGAAATAATCGATTATTATGTGTTGCTCTTATGTGATATGTTTGTGCTTTCAAAGGTTTAACTTGTGTTCTGAGGATCACATTATAACTTTACATGCTTGGAGGAAGATTTGCTACCATTCATCCATGTGAAAAAACAGTAGTGAATATTTTGTATTGCCTAACTGAACGAAGAAATACTCCATGTGAAACTAAAAGCCTGATTTCATTGTCACTTTAACAGTTGTTTTGTCTCTTGTGGTTTTCTGATAACATTTAAACATATTTTCCCTGAAAGAAGTTTGCAAGGTTTAATACTGTGTGTGTGATACCTACTTTAGTGTTCTACATTTTTCAGTCTGTTGGTTAAAGTAGGGCTTTTTGGGGTGTAAACTTCTATCTTCTCTGCACTACTGCCTGAAGAAACAAGCTATAGGTTGTTCAAGATACAAATACCCCATATTTTCCAGATTTGTTGCAGATAAGGTGAAATGTCAGGTGTCTTTAACCACAGAGTCTACTGAAAATTTGATTTTTTTCAGCTTACAATTATCTTTGTGAGAGATTTTAAATTCCACGGAAGAGAGTCACATTCTATTTTTGCTTTCCTACAAATTAATGCATTATATAGAAATAGATAATTTTGATTAGTTAATGATTCCTTTTTTTAACATTTCCATAATTTTCTTGCATAAAGGAAAAACTTAGGTAGACTTAGTATATGTAAAACAGAAGCACCATGGAAAAAAAATTGTTTACTGGCAGTTGCCAACTGTCCTATTCAAGAGGAGTATCTTAGATTTACATCACCAGTTGCATTACTTGAGGGGAAAAAAAAGACAGGATCCCTGTTGGGTGTCCGTGTAGCTTATGCTGAGTAAATATTGACAAAGTAGTCTAAAGAGCAAACACTTTGACATTTGTAAGGTCCACTGGAAGGTCTTGTATATATTTATACAGCAAGAATGAGTGCAGCATACCAATTCCATTGAACTAGCTCCTGACATAATTCTGCATGGGCTTTCTTGTTGAGGAAGTTGTGTTTAAATGGGAATGGGATATTTGTTACACCCATAAAGAATATCCTCAAGTTGCTTTGAATGAGTTGTTTCCAAAGGTTACATCACTTGCATTTAACCATCTCTTCTAAAATGTGACGTGACTAATAATGATAACTTTAAAAAATCTGATATTTAAAATTTATTTTAACTGGCAATTTTTTTACTTTGTAGAAATTCTTGATGTTTGTTGTGCTCTATATTTATTAAAGATCGAGTCTCAAAACTGTAATGAGCAAAAAATGCTTGCTTAATTTAAATTGTGAATCTGTCTGTTAAGAAATGCATTAGGGGTAGGAGAAGCATAAGACATATTAATTGACAGACAGGAACTGCTGTCTCTGAGGTTGATACAAGTAATTTATTACTTTAGAAATGAATGCCACCTCCAGAATGTGCTTCATTAATTTCAAATTTAGTTTTAATTTCAAGCTGTTGCCCCTTGAGAAGAATAAGGTGGCAAATTATGTTTGAAGAGCAGATTTTTTTTCTTGCTCTGAAGAAACACTAATTTTTAACTGTTTAATTTTACAAATAAGTACACTTCTTTGGCTAAAGCAAAAATATGATGAGCAGAAACTAACTTGTATTTTCTTCTCTTCATAATAGCCTATGTTTCAGACGAACTAAAAGCAGCAGCGCTGGTGGAAGAAGATGTGGAACCTGATGAAAATGCAGTTGATGGGGAGCCTTCAGCAAAATATGCATGTCCAGAAAAAGACTTCAGTAAGAACTGCCAAAGCTACCAAAACTCTCCAGCAGCTGAGTTCTCTAGCCATGAAATGGACAGTGAGTCCCACATCAGTGAGACGAGTGACCGCATGGCAGACTTTGAGAGCAGCTCCATTAAAAATGAGGAAGAGAGCAAGGAGGTTTCCATACCGCTGGAAGACTCCACGGTGTCTGATAGTTTGGAGCAAATGAAGGCCGTGTATAATAACTTCCTCTCCAATTCCTACTGGTCCAATCTCAATCTGAACCTTCACCAGCCAATTTCAGAAAAAAACAACGGTAGCAGCAGCAGTAGCAGCAGCAGCAGCAGCAGTTGTGGAAGTGGCAGCTTTGACTGGCACCAGACTGCGATGGCCAAAACACTGCAGCAAGTTTCTCAGAGCAGAATTCTGCCAGAACCGAGCCTTTTTAGCACAGTCCAGCTGTACAGACAGAGCAGTAAGCTCTATGGCTCCATATTCACTGGAGCCAGTAAATTCCGCTGTAAAGACTGCAGTGCTGCCTACGATACTTTGGTAGAATTAACAGTGCACATGAATGAAACGGGACATTATCGAGATGACAACCATGAAACAGATAACAATAACCCCAAAAGATGGTCCAAACCTCGCAAACGTTCCTTACTTGAAATGGAAGGGAAAGAAGATGCCCAGAAAGTGCTAAAGTGTATGTACTGTGGTCATTCATTTGAATCTCTTCAGGATTTGAGTGTCCATATGATCAAAACAAAACACTACCAAAAAGTGCCTCTGAAGGAACCTGTTACACCTGTAGCAGCAAAAATTATCCCAGCTACTAGAAAGAAAGCATCACTGGAGCTTGAACTTCCAAGTTCTCCAGACTCCACGGCTGGGACACCAAAAGCCACAATCTCAGATAGTAACGATGCACTCCAAAAGAACTCCAATCCCTACATTACGCCAAATAACCGCTACGGTCACCAGAACGGGGCCAGCTACGCCTGGCACTTTGAGGCGAGGAAATCTCAAATTCTGAAGTGCATGGAGTGTGGAAGTTCACATGACACCCTGCAGGAGCTCACGGCTCACATGATGGTGACGGGACATTTTATTAAAGTCACTAACTCTGCCATGAAAAAAGGGAAACCAATTATAGAAGCCCCAGCCACACCGACAATAACGTCCTTAGTAGATGAGAAGGTCCAGTCTGTGCCACTAGCTGCCACCACCTTTACATCTCCTTCCAACACACCTTCTAGTGTTTCCCCTAAATTAAATGTTGAGATTAAAAAAGAAGTAGATAAGGAAAGAGTCATTGCTGATGACAAAATGAAAGAAAAAGAGAAGTCAAGTGAAGATGAGGAGAAGTATGATATCTCCTCAAAATACCATTACTTGACTGAAAATGACCTAGAAGAGAGCCCTAAGGGGGGATTAGATATATTGAAGTCTTTAGAAAACACAGTTACATCAGCTATAAACAAAGCCCAGAATGGCACACCCAGCTGGGGTGGCTACCCCAGCATTCATGCTGCCTACCAGCTGCCCAATATGATGAAGCTGTCGTTGGGCTCATCTGGGAAGAGTACACCCTTAAAACCCATGTTTGGAAACAATGAACTAGTGTCACCAACTAAAAACCAGCCCTTAGTGTCTCCACCCAGCAGTCAGACCTCGCCTGTGCCAAAAACAAACTTTCATGCCATGGAAGAATTGGTGAAGAAGGTCACTGAGAAGGTGGCTAAAGTGGAGGAGAAGATGAAGGAGCCCGAAGGAAAGCTCTCTCCACTGAAGCGTGCAACACCTTCGCCGTGCAGCAGTGAAGTCAGTGAACCCCTTAAGATGGAGCCCCCCAGTGATGGTGGCTTTAAAAGCCAGCAGAACAGCCCAGTTCCTCAGAGAGATGGTTGTAAAGACAGCCCAACTGTAGAACCTGTGGAAAATGGGAAAGAGCCTGTGAAATCCATTGTAGGTTCTTTAAGTAGCAGCACAGCCATCATCACTGACCACCCTCCCGAACAGCCATTTGTAAATCCATTAAGTGCACTACAGTCTGTCATGAACATTCACCTTGGCAAGGCAGCAAAGCCATCTTTGCCCGCTCTGGATCCAATGAGCATGCTTTTTAAAATGAGCAACAGTTTGGCAGAAAAGGCTGCAGTGGCCACTCCACCTCTACAGTCCAAAAAATCAGACCACTTAGACCGTTATTTTTATCATGTCAACAATGACCAACCCATAGATTTGACGAAAGGCAAGAGTGACAAAAGCTGCTCTTTGGGTTCAGCGCTTTTGTCATCCACATCGACATCTTCTGCATCTTCTTCATCTACAGTGACAACAGCAAAGACATCTGCAGTCGTGTCATTCATGTCAAACTCGCCGCTACGCGAGAATGCCTTGTCAGATATATCTGATATGCTGAAGAACCTGACAGAAAGTCACACATCAAAATCTTCCACACCTTCCAGCATATCTGAGAAATCTGACATTGATGGTACCACAATAGAGGAACCAGAAGAGAGTACACCAGCTCAGAAAAGGAAGGGACGTCAGTCTAACTGGAACCCTCAGCACTTGCTCATATTGCAGGCCCAGTTTGCAGCCAGCTTACGGCAGACTTCGGAGGGGAAATACATCATGTCAGACTTGAGCCCTCAAGAAAGAATGCACATTTCCAGGTTTACGGGACTCTCAATGACCACAATTAGCCACTGGCTGGCCAATGTGAAATACCAGCTCCGAAGGACGGGGGGAACTAAGTTCCTTAAAAATTTGGACACTGGGCACCCAGTGTTCTTTTGTAATGACTGTGCTTCACAGATCAGAACTCCTTCAACTTATATCAGTCATCTTGAATCGCATCTGGGTTTCAGGTTAAGAGACTTGTCCAAACTGTCCAGTGAACAGATTAACAATCAGATAGCACAAGCAAAGTCACCGTCTGAAAAACTGGTGACATCCTCTCCAGAGGAAGATATCGGAACTTCTTATCAGTGCAAACTTTGTAACAGGACTTTTGCAAGCAAGCATGCTGTTAAACTTCATCTTAGTAAAACACATGGGAAGTCACCAGAGGATCATCTTCTGTATGTTTCGGAGTTAGAGAAGCAGTAGCATTTGCTTTTGATTAAAATAACTGTAATTTGCTTTGAGGAAAACTGTCAAAGACGCCTTAAAGCTACTGTTTAGTTCTTGGCACATGTTCTTATTTTAACTCCAGAGTCGCTCTGGGCTGAACTGTTTTGTATAACTGTACAGTGTTTAAATAGAGGTGCATAATCAGCTGTTGTTACTGGTAAAATATGAAGGTTAAAATGCAGTGGTAAGTGTTTGGAACTTTGTGTAAATTGGATTTAGTTGCTGTGCATCCCTCTGATGCATCAAGCTGCATGCATTAACAGACAGTTTAATTAAGCATTTATAACTAATTCTGGTGCACTTTTTCATGTGACCTAAGTGTGCTGGTATTTCTCACCCTATAATCTTTAGCCCTCTGAGTACTTTGAAGCACTTTTGCATTAATTTGGTAAAAATGTAAGGATATGCTTTTTTTTTAGACCCTTACTAGCTTAGTTCTGATTACTGATATGAACCTCCATTTATGCAGAGGTGTCTCACACCTTGAAATTTAAAAATATAATTTTCACATTGAAACATAGATGTATATATTGTATAGATTTCAAAATCTCTTATGGAAAATGTGATTGTGGTTAATGCCATTTTCTTTTTTTTCAGCATTTTTAGCAGCAGCGGGGTTTGTACCTGATAAGACCCAGGTATAAACTGTACCTATATATAGTGTATATTTCATTTTTTTTAGATCTAATGGTTTTTCCTTTAACAATCAAACATTGTAAATTATGTGATAAAAGATACCACAGATAACATTTATAAAGTATTCAGAAACATTATTCTTAAAGCAAAGTATGTTTTGCTTTGTTTTGCTATACAGTACATCTATATTAAGAGAGGTTCATGTTTAAATTATACATATTTATTAGTGTTGCAATCATTTGTTTGGTTTTTTTGCTTTTGTTTTTGTTCTTTTTTTTTTAATTGTCTGAAGAAACAGAAGCCACGGACTGCATTCCTGGCATACATTCTAACTGTTTTGCACAACATGACTTTTAAAGGTATTTATTAGTAAAAAAAAATAAAATAAAATAAAAAGAGAAAATTCAAAATAAACTCAGTGCTCAAAGGGTTAAATCTATTTGAAAAACTTGTACTGTATTTCCTAAACATTGATAAAGCCTTTAAAATGTTTGTACTGTAATACTTTGCTTAAAAAGTTATGAGGCATTCTGTGATATAACCTCTTTTACTTATTTATAAGCGCTCTTGGTTGTTATTTCCTATTGTAGAATGCCTTTTTATTTCAATTGGTAACTTTCTGTTTTGTTCTGCCTAATTATTCTCCCAAGATTCCATACTGCAGCTTTATCTTTAGGCATATGAAAGGTAACCCGTGGTTACCAGCACACTAAGTGATTCTGTTCGTCTCCATTTTTGGCAGTTAATTTGCAGAAGTAACTGACAGCTGACACCATATGAGAATCTATGTATAAAATATTGGCATGTAAACAGCACAGACACTGTAATGCACTCTGTGCCCTGTTTTGTTGTTGACAATGAAGCACCATTATATGACTCTTCATATAACCTTTTTTTCTACAGCAGCATTAAAATTGTCTTTTTGCTATAATTTTGTGTTGCGTTCACAATTATGTCTGAAATGTGCTACGACTAACGAGCACATTAAAATTAAATTGTATGCTATCTGTTTATGACTGAAGCTTGAGTAGGTTTCTTCATCTGCCAGGTGCTGGCAGTCAAAAGCTGCACATAAATCATTGGAGTTTTAGTGAACTTTAGCATTTAAAGAGCAGGGTAGCACTTATTCAAAGGCTGCATTAACAGAGGTTTTTTCCCCCCAGAAGAGATAAATGAGCGTTATAACTCCCTTTTAAGCACCAGGTAAGGCTGGCTGTGGAGAGGGGGGTTGGCAGCAGTGCATGGCAAAGCAAATGGGTATTTTGCTGTGAGCTCAGACCCAGGCAGGCAGGCTGCTCACCTGCCTTCCTCCTGAATGCACTGAGCAGAGTCTGCACCCGAGGGTGTTCCACAGCTCAGAGAATCCCTTTCCACCTACCCAGCACTTCCAAATGACAGGAGAAGGGACCTGAGAGCAGTGACTCCAACTTTGTGGTTTTGAAGTGAGTCCTCTTCTGGCCCTGCGTGCTGCAGGTAGAGAGGGGGAGAGGAGGTGAATAAACACAGCCAAAGAAAAGCAAACAATCTGGAGCATTTATATGATAATGACAGACTTCTGCTGGTGTTGACAGGTCATCCCATCATAACCTTTGAAAACAATTTGCATCTCCAAACACCTATATTGCTATGCATGTAAGTGATGCCTTTTGCCAGTCAGGTGAATTCTGAGTCCAGAGGTGGTTACAGGGGAACCGAATCCACCATTCCAGCACTTCAGCATCCTGAGTGAGAACTACCATCCCAATGCCAATTGTACAGTTTCCTTTCTTTTTTAAAAAATCCAGTGTCTTCCAGTAAGCAAGTATTTGAATCTTTGGTTCTCTTTGCCTTTCTGTCTTTTTTCCATTTTTCCATCTTTGTAATGTTAAAGGCCAGTACCATGTCTCAAAAACGTGTTAGAATGTTCTGTTCTTTCTACAGCAAACGCTGCTAAGTGGACCAAGTGAATGGGATCAGGGCTTTGGTTTTTTTCCTCCTCCTTTGGCTCACACTTGTGTCTGATTTTAAGGTCATTTGTGTGTCAGTGTTTATGGCCTCAGCTCAAATTCCAGCAATAAAATCACAGCAGTTTTAGTGGTTGGCTGTACCATCCCAGGAGTCCCTCACTTAGTGAGGAAAGGGAACCTGGCTGGCTGAAGTCTTCCCTGGAGCCTCCCAGGTGCCTGTCCACACTTTTTACAAATACATGCTCTCAGTCTAAACCCAGCCAAACTTTTTACCTCTACAGCAGAGAATTCCTCTTTTGAAAATTATAACAGCTTAAATATAGTATTTGGTTGCAAACCAGAAATTCACACATAAGGAGACTGGCAGATTATTGCATATATTGTCAATCAATGTATTTTTAAGATGCACCATTGACTTATAATAGTAATGCTTAAAGCTCTGTATGCTATACTGTGATCTGGGACACGGGAGGGAGCAAAAGCAGGAGACTGCAGAGTCTGCAGGGTTCTTTCCACTCACTCTTAAAATACAGCCAGGGCATCTGATGATCTGATGCAACCTCCCTGATCTGGTAAAAATCAGTTCCTGGGTCTGAAAGTGCAGTGAGATGTACCAGGGACAAATTCAGGGAATGTCCAGATCTGCCAGCGTGGACCAGAAAGGACTTTTTAATGTGCTTCTTAAAATGTGCATGAAACTTTGCAAATGAATGGCTAGTCAGGATCTGAATATCCCAAATTTATTAAAATAAAGTTCAGCTTGCATTTCAGAACCTCCAGGACTGGCATACCAATGTGATTTCACATTATAAAGAATTTAGAGAATCAATGAACTAGAATAATGTTCTTTTCATCCATACACTGGTATGTATATTGGCATGGTAACTATTAGTGCTAACCAAATCACCAACCTAGCTGTGTTAAGATAATTTTTTTTCCTATTAGACAAACATGAAGGTATAAATGCAGGATTTTAAAATAAGCATCTGACTTCTGACTTGCTTTGCATTTGGTATTTTATTTAGAAATATGCAGATCAAGTGCAAGAGAAAACAAAATGCCTCAAGAAAGAGGTTAAAAATGAAATTGTGATGGGTGAGAAGAGCTTTAAATCACAGGTGTATAAAGGTGACCCTGGTCTAACCCCACCCAAGTAGTGGCTTGTTGCAGCGTACTGTATATCTTCCAGCCATCACATTTACGCAGTATCTTAAAATAACATTTGTGATAAATGTGCAATTTAACTAATTTATGGTGCTATGATGTGCTCAGGGCTACATGCAAGATGAAAATCTTAAATGGAGCTTGAACAGCTCACTTCACAACAAGAAATCAATATGCCAGATCTTAGAGAGCTGTTCACTGGAGTCAACATTTAGCAAAAAAAAAAAAAAAAATCAGGGAATGTATCTTTAAGTTTTAGTGAGTAGGAAATCTAAAATTAACTGAAATATGACTTTTAAGCTAATGTAAGGAACTGTTTCTGAAACCAAAATCTTTCTGGAATCTTCATTATATTTTATTTTTGTATTAAAATTGAAAGTATATTATTTTAATTAAGCAGGTACTTTTGTGGTAACCACTATGTGCAATTTTTTATCCAAACCAAGGCAGATTAGAGTTATCAATATGGGAATTATCTGCTGCATTTAAATATGGCTATGTATTTTGCTATATAAAGCTAAGCATGATATGACTCTGCATGTTATGACAGCAAAAAAATCTGGCTATACTTTGGGATTTAAAAAAATACTGGCATGTATTGAACGGAAGAACCTTTTTTAATTTTGCAAGTTCTTATTTCAGCTGCAACAGGAAAAAAAAGGAACAGTGGTGCAAGTGGAACAGAGACAACTGGTAATAAAGCTAAATTTAATTAATAAATTTTGTATTTTAAAGTACGCCTCCGGAGAGCCTTATATATTTCCTAGAAAAATATCAAATTATTACCATCACTGCTGCCTGCTTTGTTTGGGTAACTTCTGTTACAAGAATATGCCAGAGCTTTGCTAGGTGGTCTGTTACCCACACTGCTCCACAGAGCTGAAATACAGGGAGTTGTCATAAAACTAGACTTTATCAGGGAAAGAAGAAAAAAAAATAATTCAAGATTACCAACTTTTTAAGAGTCATTGGATTGTCCTGTTAGCCAAGGATGAAAATTTCCTCCTTTCAAGGATGAAATAGCACTTAATACTTGATTGGATAGTTACTGTTTTAGCATGGAAATACAAATGTGTAAGTCCCTGGAGTATTACTAGTAAATACATACAATCTCCAGGAAAAAAACCCAGTCAATTCTCCTCTCCTGGGACTCTGTGCCAAGATGTGCCTTCCAGCCCTTGCTTGACCTGCTGTAGGTAAATGAGAGAACAAGAAATAATTATGGAGCTGCCATCTCGGAACATCAAAGTGGCTCTGTTGGTCAGGGTGTGGTAACGGTGAATTTTGTTGAGTTTTCAGTAATTATCCTGTAATAATGAAAGGCTTGTCTATGTTTAAAACTATAATATTACAGCCCTCATTGAAGAGTATTTGCATAAGAAGTCAATCTTTTACCAGTGAAGGAAGAAGGAATCAGGGTCATTTACAGGAGTGAGTGGAATTCTGGATTAATGCATCATTATACATGTCTGAAAGCATTGGTGAGGTTACAGTCTGTTTTCAGGCTTTGGTTTGGGGCAATAATTTTAACTAAGTGTTCAGCATGAAAAAGATGACTAAGATTTACTAACACATAGCTTGTGCTGTGTTCATTATCTAGTACATACACAAATACAGCAGTGCTGTTCCATAAATTCTTTTTTTTTACATGTAAAAAAAACAATCTTCCTTTATGCTTCATATCCAGCTTAGGTGTGAGGCTAGCAGTTTGTTTGTTTGTTTTTCATCACTGTATAACAACATCTACGTGGGACACATTAACTTCCTCAGCAGCTGTTGCTTGGTTCACTTTGTCTTATTTATAGCTTGAAATGCACTTCTGGTTAAATAATCTTTTAAGAGAATTAAAATCAGATAGACTTTTTGGGATAGATGGGTATGTCCAGACCACTCATCAAGTTCATATCTACAACCTTTATTGAAATGAAAATACCCAACTGCAAATCGTACTTCCATAGCTCTGTGCCTATCTTTCACTGTGGGAGTGCTTAAAAAGGAGAATTAAAAATTACAACCCAAGGCAGCTATGCCAAAAAAAGGAATTTTTGAGTAATAATATAACAAGACATTTTCTGTATATCATGCTCTTAGAATTCTTAGCCTGTCTCAAGCAACAAAAAAAAAAAACGTTGTCTTAGAGCAAGAAGAAAGGAGTTAAAAATGGCAAGGCCAGCCCTGGTCCCATTCCCTGGCTGGGGGCTGGGCTGGGTGGTGGAGCTCCAGGCTGATGGTGATGTCCCCAGTGATGCTGTGTCACCTGCTGGCCTTTCCTGCAGCCACACTAGGCTGAAGATGTGCACTCCTTCCCCCGTGCACTTACATTTTGCAAGCAGCAGAGTGGACTTCGTAAGCAAATAGTGAGCTAATTTTCTGATGACTTACCTCGTGATGCCTGAGGTAAGGACTGTGGTCGCAAGGGAAATAAATTTCAAATGATTTGGCACTGTGGAAAAGCCTATATTAGACCTGTCAGCCCCATTCCATTCCCTGTGGAGAAGATAGTGTCCATCTTTTTTTTTTTTTTTTTTTTTTTTTAATATCAAAAATATAAATGGAGAGAGAGTAACTTTTAAACTTCCATATAAATTAACAATGAAAAATACTTCTCTATTAAGCTTCAACATATCAAATTCATTCTTGCATGGTAAGAAACTGGGGACATGTTTATAGCCATCAGAGTTGTGAGTTAGTGACCTTTCTAGCCAAGTGAAATGAAATTACTTGAAAATGGGATTCTTTTTAATTGGCACATTTGTAGGTGGTGGGGAGGGGAAGGGAAGGGGCTTTGCTGGGGCGTGTGTGCAGTGCACAGCCCGGGAAGAGCTGTAAAACAAGCCTGGAGCCTGTGCTCAGCTGTAAACCTGTGCGGAGAGGGAGAATGAGGTAGGTGTGTCAGGAAGCAGAGTCACATTCTTGGCTTTTTTTCCTCTCTCTAAACTGGAGGTACAGTGACTGCAGTTCCGCCTCAGTGCCCATGAAACCGAGTCGGCAGAAGCTGAAGGACTCCGCTCCTGAAAGCCTCATCAGGACTTGTCATCGCTCTAATGAATATCATTTAAATTGCTTTGTATATTGGTGGAGTTTGGATGTCGATTTAATTTGTGCATGTGTTTGAGTTCTTCTGCTTGGCTAGGCTAACAGAGAGCAACAGCCTAATGAAAAGTGAGTTGGTGACAGCGTGATGAGCCCCAACCCAATCAAATGTGTTTGAAGGGCTGTTTTGACAGGGATCTTAAAAGTAGATCTAGAAAAGAGGAGTAGTGCTTCAGTTCAGTACCATTGTTTCAGGCTAAGATTACTGCTTTTTGTACCTCTGAACGGCTGAGCATTTTCTGTGTGCACTCTGGCTTGTTCTTCCTATAAAACAGGAATCCAGCACAGAATTGTCTTTAGAGGAGGCCAGAAGAACGAGCTCCCCAATTAAACATCTCTAGAAATCACTGGAGATCAAAAAAATGGGTTAAAATGAAGTCATTGTTGGGGTACACAGGAAGCAAGAACGGGTTTAACCGGGGTTCCAGTGTCCATCCCCACGTCTGTGTTGCAGGGGGCAGGCTGGCAGAGCAGCAGCAGATTAACACTGGAGGGCAGGGCCCGGCCAGGCAGGGCCAGCCGGGGACTTCTCCGCATTAATTCCCATTTTCTGTGCCGGGAAGTTGAGCGTGCAATGCTGCAGGGAAGGGCAGAGCAGATGGAGAAATCCTGCAAAATGCATTGCAGTGCTGCCTGGGCGCTGGGGACAGGCTGGGGACAAGACAGAGTGACCCAGTGTGGTTGATGCTGGCACTGAGCGAGCCCTGCTCTCCCAGAGGCTCCCCGAGGGCACAGCCTGGCTGGGGCAGGAAGGGCTTGCCCACAGCACAGCAGGGAAGCCAAATCCTGCAGGTGGCTGGGACACTGCCCTGAGCACACACAAACCCACCTGAGTCCCCACACCTGCAGCATAGGCACAGTCTCACAGGGGTATCACCAGAAGTGGGTAAAACAGCCCTATAAATGGTGCTAATTCTTCCAATCTCCCAGAAAATGTTCACTTTTTGCCTCTTACATATGTAATTGGAAGGTAAGGGAAAAAAAAGGGTCTTGGTTTGTTTTTTTTTTTTTTATTTTATTTGTCATCATGAAGACAAATCAGTTTCCAAACCAGAGCTGCTGTCAGGAGGGGAACTGGCACTTCTCCATCCTCTCTGAAGGCAGCAGAGCACCCCAACACCTGCCTGCACTTCAGAGTGCTTCAAAACAGACCCTGGAAGCCTAAGTACTAACAAAAAACCAAAAAATGCAATTTTAAAATTTTACATGAAAACTTAACAACAACAAAAGACTGAGGGAGGGAAATTGGGTTACAAGAAAAATCTACAGTCCAGATACTCTTATCTAAGAGATGATTAATACATCAGATAAATTGTTCAGCAATGGTTCATGCAAACAGACCCTCCATAATTCTGCCAAAGTCAGTGAGATCAATGTGCTCTGCTGAGTGATTGTGGCACTGACCACTCAAAAGAAAGCACCTAAGGGCAGCTGTAACTTATGCTGATTTCATACCCCTCATGATTTCAAAATATATGAGATTCTCCAGCTCCCTCTGAACTAAATCCATGCATAACCCTCAGGAGATGCTTGCTCCTGTTTTGGGAGTGAACATGACCCTTTCCTTCTTCATTGGCCCAGATTCTGTAAATGCCATATGCTTCTTTTTTTATGTGATGAATGTTTTAATACAGCCATCACCCCAGACAGACAAGTTACCATCAATAATTTGAATGACAAGCCTTCAGTATGCCTTTTAATTTCAATGTAAGATTTGGGCAGGGTAGGAGAACAGCCCAAAACCCAAAGGAAAATAATGAATTATGTGATAGAAAATGTATGTAAGTCTCCAGCAAGAAACTATTATACTAAAAAAAAAAAAAGCATAAATTCAAAGCATGTGTTTAAATATTTAATGTTAAAAATATAAATTAGGTATTGAAGAAGCACAAAGCACCCACTTGTACTTCCTTAATAGGGCTTTTATTAAAGGCTCTAGAAGAGATTCTGAGGAGGGAGAGATCAAAACAGCAGGCTCATCAGCCATGCTGTATTAGCACCAGCAGCAGGCAGAGAGAGCCACACCAACCCACAGGTGCAGGCACATCAGCCTGTGCCCAGCTCTGATCCCACAGACACGCCCAGCAGCACATGGAATAGCCCTCTGGAGCTGCTTTACCCCCTTCTGCTGGGGCTGGGCACCTGCCCTGCTTGCCAGCTCTGCTGCCTCCCTGTTCTTGCCCTTCTCCCAAAGCCCTGCGGAGCCTTGTGCTGTGATTTCCTGCAGAGCTGCTCCATCCTCTCTCCTGCGAGGGATGGCAATGCCACAGAGCCATCAGAGACACCCAGTGCCAGAGCACTGAGCTCCTGTCCCCCATCCCCTGTGCTCCCCAGCACAGAAAGGCTCTGCTGGGCACCCCAGCTGGCCTGAGGGAGCAGGGAGGGCCTGCTGGCCAGGCAGGGAGGTTTTGGAGCTGGTCAGACATGCAGCAACACAACCAAGTACCCAGAAATGGAACACTCTGGGGAATAGCTGAAGCATCTGTGCAGCACTCTTGGCTAGCAGAGCCCAGAGAGGTGCTGCCTGCCATCTGCTCAGCATCCCAGCTGCAGGCCCTCTCCTGGAGCTGGAGACCACAGCAGCCAGAGCATCCCAACAGCTGCAGCCCAGCAGCCAGAGCTCTCCCTGCCATGCCCTGCTCTGGAGAGGGCTTTCCACAGGGCTGGGCTGCTCCCTGGCTCTCAGCACGGCTTTCTTCTGAGCCTGGGCAGGGCTTGGGCCAGAGCTCAGAAGCCTTTGTGCTGCTGAGGAGCTCCAGAGCTCAGCTCAGCACGCTCACCTGCAGGTCAGCAGTAACCAGGGGATTGGCACTGCTCAGCTGCTCACCAGGAATTCAGGTGCTCATTGAGTTAATTGGAGCTGAGGGTGGTGTAGGGAATATTTTGTGGTGGGTGGGTAATTTTCCTAATGTCACTGCCCTCTGGGTTTACCTGTTGGTTGCTCATGTGTGTCTGTTGGGTTTTATGCTCTTCAGTGAGGAAGATACATCCTGGATTTATCTGTTTGAGCTGTTGTAAGTTTGACTCACAGATTTTTCAAAAAGCTCTTACATTCATTTTAACAGTCAGACTGAGCTAAAGGCTACTCTCTCCCTGTTAATCTTCTCCTCTTTTGCTCACTCCTGTAACTTTGGCTGGCATCTTTTTAACAGTGGCTGCACAGCTCTGCTTTTCCCCCCACAGTTTGCTTTTGGTCAGTTCTGTTTTCTTGAAATTGCTTTGCTTTTTTGAGATGTGGAAAGAAAAAAAATTGTTTTTAATAGAATTTTTAAATGTCTTTAAATGTCTCTGCTCTTTCTTGTATTTCTAAGACATACAATAAGATTGTCTATACACCAGCTCACAAAAGAAGAAGCTTTTTTATTGTTTGTTGTTGCTTTGCTGCTGTTGAGGCAAAGTAGTGGGTTGATGTGGCAAGCAGGTGGCATGACACTAAGTATACATGACAGTATATATGTAATACCATTTTCTTTAAGGAAACTTGGATGCTATTTCTCATTGTTGAGCTAAAGGTCAGGGTGTCAGGTGACTTCTGCAGCAAGAAAAAAATTCTCCAAGCTGCAAAACTTCTGCTGAAGTTGGTGACATTAAGAAAAATGGAGGCAAATTGGAGAGAATCCAGAAGAGATCAACAAGAATGATTAGAGGTTTTGCTAACATGACCTATGAGGAAAAGTTAAAAGTATTGGATTTGTTTAGTCTGGAAACAAGAAGCCTGAGTAGGAACATGATAATAGTCTTTAGCTATGCTTAAAAAAAGTTGTTATAAAATGGTTGGTGATCAAATGTTCCTGGTGTCTGCCAAAGGCAGGACAGGAGTTAATCAGTTCAGCTCGGCAAGGGCCACGGGGATGAGGTTGTGAAGGGAACACAACTCCAGCTACAGAGCCTCCTGTGGAGGAGGAGGAGTGCAGGCACCTTCCCTGAGCCCTGCCTGCAGCTGCCGTGGGTGTTCCCGGCCTCCTTGTGCTGCAGGATGCCAGGAGCTGAACTCGGAGGGCTCCTGTAGCCCACAGTCCCATCTGAACTCAGGGGTGCAGCATGGCTGTTGCAGAGTCCTTTATTTTCCTCTGCAAACCTGTGTCTGCTTCCCTGCCATGCACTGGTAATGGCTATTGTATTTTCCCTGAGTTTTCGTGCCACTTCTGCCTTCAGTTCAGACCATCAGGCTTTCCTTGTGCTGCACAGGAGCACAAAATCCTAAGCTACATACAAGGCTGAAAGGGCCCAAACATTGTTGGCCCTTTCGGGCTCCTGCAACCCCTAGCAGATGGAGTAAAACTGTTTATCAAAGCCTATTTGACCATCAACATCCTCTCCAATCTTATTCATCACAACCCCAATACTAGCCTTGCTCCTAGCGATCCCAATCTGAACCCCAGTGCCCCTTCCACTGTCCTTAGCAGACCTCAGCCTTGAGCAGGGGGAGGGAGCTGGGTGGCCTGGTGTCGCTGCTGCCCTTGCCAGCCTGCTCTGGCAGGCAGGGAGCAGCCCCACCTTTGCAGTTTCACACCGTGGCTGCTCTCTGTGCCCACGTGAGGTTGCCTTCCTTGGGGCACTCATAGGTAGAGTTACTTTAGACACAGCTCCATTGTTTTTTTGCCAACAGAGGCATTTTCAGCATCACTCACGTGACTGAGCTGTGTGCAGCTGGAAAAAGGGACCCTTCACTCCTCACCAACATCTCAAACCTTTCCAGTGCTCCAGAGCAGACCTCAGGTTCCTCAGGTGAGCTCCCTCATTCACTCCTGTGATGCATACATCAGATAACAGATAACAGACAGCACCATTTAACCCTATAATCTGTAGTACAACACATCCTGCAGTACAGCTGGAGCCCCAGTTACTCCTCAGGGAAGCCTATTATAGCAGCACAATCCCATGTATCAGTAATAAAGTGTTTCAGAGACTCAGAGGAATGTTAATAAGTTTGAGATAAATACAGCATGTTAACGTTTGGGCCCTGTTACTAAATTTTACTTTAATTTAGTCCTCACTGCTCTATTTTCATCCATTGCTCACAGTTTCATCGGGCTTTTCCAAGAACAGACAAGGAGAGCAGGATTTAAGTGCCAAAACAGATACTTGAGGCTGCCCAGGACGTCCTGAGGCCTCCAGAACATCTGCAGGGAGTGGATATCTGTGAAAAAGGACACCTGGGAGCTCCCTGTCCTGTCAGGGAGCAGCTGAAGCCCAGGTGACTCTGCCACCCCAGGGGCAGCTCAGCCAGGGCAGAGCACCTGATGCTACACAGGGCTCCTCTAACACTGAATTTTGGCCTTGCTCCTTGGTGGACAATGTATTTCAGTTGTTACCCTTGACTGTAGGCTTGTTCTGTAAGGAAATACCTCCATCTGCTTCTCATACAATTTTTAGAACATTTAGGATGTTCTGTTTTTAACAAGCTTTGGCCAGAGAACTTAAGAATAGTTTGTGGTGTGACTAAAAATTAGGAAGACTGTCTTGGTCTTTTGTCTTGGTTTTTTTTTTGGTTGTTTTTTTTTTCCCTTCTTTTTTTTTTTTCTCTCTCTCTTTTTTTTTTTTTTTTTTAATGCATACAGGGTTTGGGAGTTTTTATATGTCCTTAAATATTCCATTTCTCTCCCTTGTCCCCTTCCCCTTCAGTGAGGTGCCTGCAGAGATGCCCTCTGCAGAGTCCCACTTCCCAGGGTGGAGAGTTCAGACTCGAGAATGTCTTCAACAGCAGCCAGTAGTCACACACAGCCACCTTTCCATCCCAGATCAGGCCAGCAGCCAAAAGACCATTTATGTGCCCTGAGAGGAAGGGAAAGGCCAGGGACTGGGGAAGAGAAAGATTTGCTCAAAGTAAGTGCAGGCCATAAAGGAGCCTGCAGGTCTGAGCAGGCTCTGGCAGGGGCGGAACTGGGTTAATTGCCAGAAACCATTGCTTGGGTCATGGCCAGCAGTGGACCAGCTAACAGGGGGCAAAGAAACAACTGAAATAATGATTTTTCTGGGTTTTTTTTCAGCTGAAGAATTAAAATTACAGCTAAAGGCCAAAACTCATTATTTGAGTTCCTAAATGTCATTCCAAGATTGGTTATTGCTCAATGACTGATGCCTCTGCATGCCATGTTTGATTCCATGCACAGAATAGAATCTGTGGCTCCTGGGCTGTGCCTACAACCATCTCACCTGAGAAATGATGGCTCTGCCAGACCTGAGGTGCTTTGAGAGGATAGCACGGAAGGGCCAAGATGGGAAGATCTATTTGCTTTGGGGCAATTCAATGAAAAATGGAATGAGATGCTGCCTCCTTGCAGGGTGCTGTTCCCAAGCCCCTGCCAAGGCTCTCTGTGGTGTAAATGGGTCTGGTTTGGGCACAGCCTGAGCCCACAGCCTTCCTGCAGCTGCAGCTCTGCTTCTCTTGGGCTCCTTCCTCTTCCTCACTCCTCACCCACCTCTGTGTGTCCTAACCTGTACCCTTACACTGATCCATATTGCTAGTGATATGTTTTATGGAAACACAAACAGTGATTTTTTTTTTCTAAAGAGATACAGTGTTCTAGCATTAAAAATAACACAAACTAATAGGGGTTACAGGAAATGAGATTTATTTAGTTTTGTTCTCTTGGGTGTATTGTATATCATGACCCTCCTGCCACTTGCAAACCTACTGTTAAATCCATCAAAATTGATCTATGTTTAGCTATTCATTTTATGTATATTAATTTGAACAGAACATTTATTTGGTTTAAATTTTATTTTCGGTGGTGGAATGTATGTTCCAAATGCAAGCACAGGCGATTTGCTAGGATTTAGTTAGGAGGAATGTGGAATGTTAGTTTACAAAGATAATAACCGAGCTATTAAAGCCAACAACCCCTTTTAAAGCAAACATACCATTAAAATATAGGAACAGTTTATAGTGTAAATAAAATTGAGGATATGGATTATTTAAAGATAAAAATTTTAGGGGTAGCTATGAGAAAGTTGAATAAAATGTATTTAATTGCACCACTCTTTTTTCTAAAGTGAACTTCAAAAATGCAAATACAGGATGATACTTTATGGGCAGGGGGAGACAGCTACACAGACAGTGATGTTAGAAATCCATTTTACTTATGGAGATGTATAATAGTGATTTGACTTTTATTTTCTAATCTGAATCAGATTTCAGGGGAAAAAAATTGTGCTTAAACTCCTAAGTGGCAGAATTTATCTTGCTTGTGAATCCATACAGTGGAAAGAGTAGCAAGGCATTTGCTTCTAGATCATTCTCCTTGTCTGAATGGCAGATACAATAATTCCCTCTATTAGCCAGATCCATTGTCTTTATTTTGCACAGAAGTACTGTATTGCTGAGGTAGACTTCCACTGCTATGCATATTTTAAGGGTTATTTGGCAACACAAGTAAAGCTAAAAGTAGCCTCTTAATCTAATTAATTGACATTTCTGAATCTTGCTTTCACAACAACACATGGTTTCATGTTCTGGGTTTTAGCACTTGTCAAGCTTTTTTGGAGAATGTTTTGGTCAGAATGACAAGATAATTTGTGACTGAGGCTCCAAGCTAGAGGAGTGTTTAAGGCTATAATGATTTATTATCATCACAGAATAACAAAATTTACAAAGCGTTTCATCAGAATTTTTGAAATAAGTTTGCCACCGTGGTAGAAGCATGCAGGGAGAGGGGGGTCTTCCTACCCAAATGCCAGTGTGACTTATTTGTAATAATCACAATGCTAAATTTATTCTGGAGCTTTTCTTGACAGACTTGCAGCATGGTTAGAAAGACAAGAGGTGAGGGAATTGTAACAACCAAGAAGGTAGAACTCTGCCTTTTTTTAAACACTCTGTGACCAAAATAAAAATACACGCTTGGTGCAATAAATAATATATACGTGGCCATATTAAACTATCAGTGCTAACATCCTGGCAGGAGAGACTAGAAATAGTCACACCATAAAAAGTTTAAAACAGTGAATGTCTGTGCTTTTGATGTTCAGAAATGCATACAAAACTCTTTTCTTGAAGGATAAAATAGGTGATGTTACAGAGTGATGGTGCATTAGTGGGGCTGGCATTTGTGGACTTTCAGGCAACTGCTATAAAAAGAAATAATGTAACCACACTAATTTTGACTTCATCTTGATTCTCTGCTAAGTGAACTAAGGATGCCAGACTTTGAGACAAAATGTCTGACTCTGAACGTGCAGCATTTCCACTTATTCTCTGTGTTTCTATAACTTATTATGTAATTAAATACCTTGAAACCCTAGGCATTGGTTAGTTTAGACAAAGTTGTGACAGTTATTTGACTTCAGAGGCCGGGAATAGAAGCCACTTCTGCAATGCCCTAAAGTGATTTTGAGGCTGTTTTGTTTGACTATCAAACACATACCTTTCCAGAGCAAGCTTTTTTAAAGATGCAGTCATAGCTCGCTGAGGGATGAGGTGAGGAATTAACGTGTTTGGCAGCAAAGTGTGTGTAACATTGTTTAGCAATAACAAAGACAGTATCACCCAGCATCAGCAAGCCCTGTGTCTCAAAGGATCATGAGGTTGTTTCTCCGAGAAATTAGCTGTAATTACTGTATGTATTTATAAGGCACAGGCACTGCAGTATCCATGTGCCCTTTCCAACAACCAGTACGTGCTGAGCTAATGGAAGGCGACTTCCAAGCTGGCACAGGGAGTGACCCCTTGGGTTCCAGGCATTCCTGGTGGGGTTTTTTTTGTTTTTTTCCTTTCTCTTATTTTTTCTTCTTTTCCCTTTTCACAGAACTGCTCAGGCACTTGCATTTAGTGAGTTGGAATGTAAAAAGATGTGTCTCGCATCTCCTGCAAGAGCTTGCCAGATTCAGGCTCTGATGGATTTCTGGCAAGAGTCAGTTCCGGAGCTGAGGACCCACCGCAGAGAATATCTATTTATTTAAGCTATTTATAGCATTTCTAAAGAACTCTTCACTGTATTATCTCAGCGTGTCACAGAAATTAAAGGTACACCATGAATTAAAGGTGTACCAGCAGCATCCAGCCAGAAGGTCCTGCAGGGCTCCAGGGGGATCATACCCAAGGCTCAATGTGGTCCTGGCTGGGGACAGGCAGAGGTGTGTGGTCACACTGTGCTGGATGCCATGTGGGGCTGCAGCAGGAGCAAGCTCAGAAGGCAGATGGGTCTGTTCTCCACCAGCCAGAGCTTCTGCAGGGTTCAACAGTCTGTTCAAAATGGAGTTTATTGTCATAGCGGGGCCTATTAATTAAACATATGGTAATCACTGAATTAAATCTGGATAGATGATGAATGGATGCAGTCTTCTAGCAGATGAGTAAGGATGAGAGACCTAAGGTGACAATCCTGCTGCAGGCAGCACAAGGGAAATTATTGTAGGCAGTGCCATGCCAAGCTGCCCCATAAATTTTGCTGTGTGCTTCCTGTTGTTTCTGAGCTTCTTGCTTTTGTAGAGAGACCCTGTGCCCACCTAATCTGGAGTTCAATCCCAAACAGAAAAAGCTGTGCCTGCATGCAGGCTCAAGGAGAAGCAAATAGGTGGTGGGAAGGTCTCCACCTTGCAGTCTGGAGGTGTTGCAGTCACACTGTGTGCATCTCGAGGAACACTCACAGAGCTGTGATTCCTGCAGATATGAAAGATACTCTGCTGAACATGGAATTTGCAGCACTCCTCCAGTGGGAAACCTCACACAGCCCCAGCAACAGAAGGTCAAGTTATTTAGCTGTACTTACAAAGCTGTCTCCTCCTTTTTTTCCTGCTGCCATTAAAGTCAGCTGTGTACTCTGATTAAGATGTGAAAGCAGTTGATTAGTCTGAGGATCAGCAAGCTTGTTTAGCTTCTGTTCCTTGTCACACACAGAGGAAGGCACTCACACCTCTCCCCTCTGCACCCCAAAGCAGTTCATGCCATGGCCAGCAGCAAAGGGGGGTTCTCTGTACCTGGCACTGATGCAATTGCTGGAGTTGCCACTGAACCACCTTCCCAGCGATTTTTCCCAGAAAGGAAGTTCACAGAATAGGTCATAATTGGTAGACTCATTAGTATTAAATTATGTGGGTTTTATTAGGGGCCAGACATTCACTTGTTTAAATGGAGCTGGCATTTTAATGCCTCTCTGAGGGAATGTAATAGGTACTGCAGAGACAATACATACAGACTTTTATTGGCACTGACCAAACTCTCAGGTGTCTGGGGCACCTGCTTGTGTTCGTGTTTAAGGCTTGTGCAGGGGCTTGGTTCTGACAGTTTGGAAGCAGAATGGGAGAACTGAGACAACAGCCCCTTTCTGCCCTCTCTCCTTTCTTGCTTTTGCCTCTGAAAGACTGAGAGCCTATTTCAGGAGGCAGTGTCAGTGGGTTTGGCTTCCCAGGTAAGGAGAACAATAGCTAAAAATAATAACTATTTATAAGGAATGTAGTATGATGTTAGAAAAGCCATGTGGCATTTTAGCTTGAGACACAGCTTCTTCATATCACCATAAAACTGCATTGCAGCATGGTAGAGCTGTGGCTGGCTGGAAACACTGCATGAGGCATCAATAGAAACAAAGAAATATGCATTTAATGGAACTTGGGGTCACCAAAAGTTCTCAATTATTATATGTTTTATTATATGTTTATCATAAACTTCCTACATGAAGAAAAACCTCTTGCACCCCACATCCTTTGCAAACTGTATTCTTAATGCATATGAAATTCGCCTAAATTATTCAGTGACACCTGTTGTTTTTATTAAAATAAGCTGATTATGAATCAATAAAACCTTTGCCAATGACTGATCTGTTCCTTTCCAAGGTTTTATTGATACTTTTTCTCAGAGTTTCTGTATATCCATTTGGCTTAATATTGGGTATTTTATAATCAATTGAAATTCAGCTTTTTTTTTTTTTCTTTTTTAGTAATGTATTAATCTGTTCAAAATCTTGGAGCGTTTGACAGTGCATATTTAAGTTCAAAGAAAAAAAAGGAAAGGTGGAAATAAACAGCCTGCTCCATAGGGGGTTCCCAGGAACTGAGAGCTATGTTGTGCACCTTGGACTGATCCAATCACATTGGATTAGCTGGAGAATTGCTGTGTGGCTAACTAACTTGCTGAGTGATAGGGAAAGCAGTCGCTCAGAGTGTAATTAAATGATAAGTTCACATTCAAGGGACAATGGTAAGTTACTGAGACTGTCATACACAATGCCAAAAATAGGCTGTCTCATGATGAATACCCTTATTAACAGCTACACTGCTCTGTGCTCATGGTATATGGCTGGGGACTTGGTCCTGTTTGTTAAAGATCTCCCAAAAGATTTTAAATGAGATTCATATGAAAGATGACTACAACTGAAAAGCAAATACTACATACTTTCAGCCCATCCTGGTGCAGCTGTTAATCATGTGTGAATAGTAAAATCTGATGTGGATTCACACCTTTATATAATGTCACCAAAACCATTTATTAACAGAATACAACAATAAGAACTTTGTTAATACCAGGAGAAGATATCTGAGAATAATTTGTGTTTGTTACAAACATCTTTCAAGTGTCTTAGTGGCTTTGGAAGATGACAACTCCACCATTTTAAGGTTCTGCTTAGGAAGTGTCAGCAGGGATTGTTCATTTTTTGGATTTGTAATACATCAGTTTACTGTGATCTTTGCCAATACAAAGTCCCCAGTTCAGCAGTCTCCTCAGTGACTGTGAGATGGAATCAGTGCTGCAGCAGGCCCAGGAGATGCTCAGAGAGTCAGGGACAGGGGAAATGAGTGTTCCCCCAGGCTCAAGGGGAGTGAGGTGGTCTCATGGACAGTACAGGCTGCTTGTGTTTAAGGCACAAAGCTCTGGCTTTCTCTGCAGCCAGCCCCAAACCCCTCTGCCTTGTGCTCCAGCCGTGGAGTGGAGCAGATCAGATCAGCTGGGGCTCAGTTAAAAGGCTGAGATAATATGTGGAACAGGCTGTAGGAATGTTAATAGTTTGTCTGCATGGTTTATTAAAATTTGCACCATTTTCCATCTTATCTGAAGAACAGTTGTCCCAGCTGCACAAATAAGGTGGAATCCCTCAGTGCTGACTCACTGGAGGAGTAGTGCAGACCCTGCAGGATCAGAAACATCTCTAGCAGCAATGTGAGGCTTGGGCTCTGTACATGCTGCCCACAGACACCTCCTGGAGCAATTTCTGGAATGGCAGTGAGCAAAAGTCTCATATTTACTTCAGAACTTTGCTTCTGTTTGAATTCTACCTGTTTGTGGGGCTTTGTCCTGACAAAGTGCATCTTTTGGGGATTATGGCATTTACATGCCAATGGCTCATGTTGGTTATAAAGAGGATAATTATATTTACCTTCTTGTTGAGTGTGGGTCAAGAAGATCATGTTCCTGGTTTACAAACCCCATAGTTAGGAGGATTCCTTACTGTAAGGCCTTTCTCTGTGCTTAACCTCTTAAGAGATGAATTGCATTGAGTTTGCATTACTGTATCAGGAGCTAAATCAGGAGTTAAATTGGTGTTTGTCACTGACAAATAGCTGTAAAAAGAAAGGAGGGGAAAAATAAGTTCAGATTTTCAGCTGAAAATCTCAAAATTTAGTAGATGTGGGCATCCTAATTACACTGAAATTTGACTGAAATATAGCTGGGTTGCTGTGTGTGGAGTGAACCTGATTTTGCGCTTCTCTTAAAATATATGAAAAGATGGCAAAAGAAGGTGTTTGTGCAAAAAATGCTTTCTGTGTGATTTATGACACAGAGTTTAAATCCAAGGTGTTAGTCTGGTTTCTTTTTTTGCATGTGCATTGCGAGGTCATGTGTGTCTCAACTGATGGGTGAAATATTCTAGTTCTACTTTTTGGGAGAACTGGCTGCAATGCTGGGGCTAAGGAACTGCCATACTTAGGGAACAGCTCTTAGCTGCTGGTTTGAAAACCATACTCAAAACAGTTTTTGCTTTTCTACAGGCTTTCTATTTTGAGCATGCTCAGTGGCAATAAATTTGTGTTGCCATCTTTTACATGCATGTAGGTTTTGCAAGCCAGCAGGAAGTTATTAATCCATCTTTCACTATTAAGATGACAGTGATGTTTAGGTCCAGAGCTCAAGTAGAATGTGCATCACAATTGGATGCTGCTGGATAACAGTCCCAGAAGCTTTGTTATGATATGTGATGGATCTATAAGACAATTGTTTCAGGGCACTTTTGTGTATATTGTTAATATGATGCATGATGACATGACCAATTATAGTAAGCTAATGTTCAAACAGCATGTCACAACCTGTGTATCAATGTATTGGATCTCTTCTCTCAACAAACAAATGAAACTGAGCAATGTGAGATGGGGAGTCATTGACCTCGTAAAAGGTCAAAATCCTTCTGTGTTGACCTCTCTACTGCAATATAATTATCAGGGTATTATTTCAATCTGTGAGGAAGAGAATTAGCTTCTGTCTGGAAATGTGTGATTTGATTTGTCAGAAAAAAACTTGTAGTAATCTTCCAGATGTGGAAAAAATTGTGCCACAACTTTTGCCATGGGTGTTTTAGAAGTGTTTCCAAATTCCTGTATGCAGCCAGCTGTGCTCCCAAAATGGGTGTTGGGGCTCAGGTGAGGAGAATTCACAGCCTTGCTCCTCTCTGCTCAGGTTAGGCTGGGGGAGCTGGCAACAGAAATTTTCCCTTGGGTTGTGGATGTGGAAACTTCCCTTGTCTCTCAAGTGAAGGGGAAAGTTGAGTATGAGCAGTTTCCCTCTTGTCATCTGGAATGTGTCAGAGGGGCACCAGCCCCTGAACATATTTTGACATCTCTCAGCATTGAGCTGTCTCAATGTTCAGCATTGAGCTGTGCATTTTGAGGCCTGTCTGATATTAATTGGCAGATGTGGTGAGCAGTGACTTCTCTTTCCATAAAGGTTCTCTCTGCCACACTCACCTGGACTGGGAAAAGGATCTTGTTTTTTGGCTTTTACATGTGTGATGTAGATGAAGGAAATTATGGTCTGCTCCCAAAGAAAACGCTCATATATGGAATCAAAACACTTTGGAGTACTTCACATCTGTTCCTGCAAGAGTCAAATGCAGTGTGCAGGGCCAGCACTTCACCAGGATGTGACTACAATAAAATGATCTTCCCACTTTAGAATACTTTTGGGTCAGTGTGGTCATTCTGGATACTTTTATATGGAGGATTTGTGAACCTACAGTTCTGTTGTGTGAGCAGAAACTGTTATGAGGTAACATAAGTTGAGAGGTAACCTTTCAGCAGAATGGTTTGAGTTAAAATAAAAGAATTGAAAAAGAGTACAATGACCAAAAAAATCTATAAAAATGCAATTGCGCTAATATAATTTTATCACTTATTTAAAAATTTAGTCGACCCAAAAGACTACCAAGTGTGAAATTAAGGAACAGCTCCTCTACTTTTATGGAAATCACTCTTCTTCACTTGTCTAATAGCCTGATTTTGTCAGATCATTTATTTCCATGGTTTTAAAATGAGCTTGACAGACAGAATTTTATAACACCACTTTACTGCAAATAAGAACATCATTTTCGCTTATTAAAACTGAAGCTTAGAGAAAGCATTAAAATTAACAGTTCACTCTGCTTTAACCTTTTGAATACTACTATGACTTTACACTCCAGACTATGTGTAAGGAAGGGCTCAGTGGCTGCTGGGAAGGCTCCTAAAGGACAGGCAGGAGAGGAGCTGCTCTGGCCATACCCACAGTCTGCTCGCACTTGCCTTGATAACTCTGTCTATGCAAACATTTAAAACACCACGGGCAGAAATTAATACTTGCTCCAGTCAAGGTGACTTTGGGCATCAGAACTGTGCAGTGAGGAGAGGTGGAAAGTGACTATGGCACAGCAAATATGGTCTGAGATTACAGGCATGTTGCTGCATACAGCAAACACCATAAAATGCAGCTTGTTCTCCTAACAGATGTTTTACTTTTCATGTGATTTTTCCTTTCTGAGCAATGAAAACTTTGACTGATCTTGGAGGTCACTGACAGATGATGAATTCTCTACTCCATAGTTGGCAGTAACTCAAACATCAAGGCAATGGTGGTGGGACACATCCTCCTCCAGCTTGGCTCCTCTCCAGAGAGGAAAGTCATCTTCCCAGCTACAGCTGGGCCTTATCCACATTGGGGGGTATTTGGTAATGACAGTTTGGATCAGGTTTTCCCATGCATGTCTGTGCAGCCTTGTTTTTCTTTCAGTTGCACGCCTGGAGTTACTCATTGCCATCCATTCTTGCCCCAGTGTTGTGTCCTTTTTGAAGCTGATCAGTGAAGGAGGGGGAGTCCCAGGCCAGGCAGTGTTGCTGTGGCTCAGGCTGCTCCCCGTTAGCCAGGTTATCCTTCTGCTAACTGTGGTTATTCCTCAAAGTTAATGCTGGAGATAAAATTAGATTTTCTTTTTACATTGTCAACTTTTCAGTAGATAACAAGGGCAGATCCCTTCCAGGATCTCCAGTGGAAAAACTGATTCAGACTGTGGCAAGACATTTGCACCCTTTCTTTGCCAGCTCATGCAACCTAAAAAATAAAGGCAGTAGTGAAAGAGAGCAGTGTGTTTGCCAGATGAGCTGAACTTGTCTCTCCCTTCAAAGGCTTCTGTATTTGGCCCTCTGACTCCCCTTGGACTCTGTCCCCTGCAGGTTTGCAGAGGACATCATCTTTTCTCCAGCCCCAGCAAGTTTTCCTAAAGTTTCACAGCACTCAGGATAGAGGGTGAAAGACTCAAAGTCTTTGTATTTAAATAAAAAAGCAGAATGAATGGGAGAGGTTTTTCTTCTTGTTTTGACCCTGGGGTTAATTCATCTTTTATCCAACTCTCATTTTCTTCTTGCCGCTATCTTAACATAAGATTGTGGTAGGCTTTATTTCCCACCCTCAAATATTCTGCAATGTGAAGGTTGTTTCCATGAGTGCATTGTTGCTGCTTTTCACTGGGTTTCGTTTCAATAATTAAAAGATTGCTATACAAGCTAATAATGGTGTGTTTGAGCCCCTCTAGATGTAAGAACAGTGTCATCAACATTACTGTTGTCACAGCCTTTTGGTCTTGCTGCAGCCCATAACAGTGAGACGACATGCTATAGATGAATAACATAGAGCTCACAAATTTCTCCACCAGCATTTGTTGCAAGTCCAGATTTAGTTCAAGTTCTAATTGCTGTATCCTTTTGGTGTGATTAAACCATCATTCCTTGCCTTTAAGGATCAGTCCTTTGGACTGGAGGTTGAGAATCAAATTGCCTCTGTGCCCTGAAGTCTGAGAATCAAATGAAGAAGTTTTACTACGTGGAGACTTGAAATTTTAGTTGAACTAAGTCTAAAAAATGACCAGAGAATTTTTACTGTGATAGGGAATTAATCTCCCATTTCTACAAGTAATGTTGTACAGGAAAGGCTACACATAATGGAGCCAAGGTTGTGTTATTGGAAAAGGAAAAACCTGGTATCATCTTCCTAAATGAAAAAAAGCCCCTCCTCAGCCTGCACTGAAATAGAAATTCTTGGTACAGGAATGCCCAGCAGTTGAAATTTACAATTAATCTACAAATTTGAGATAAGGGGCACAAATTTCTATTAGAAATCCTTTGGTTGAAAGTATGGAAATTAGTAAATATTTGAATGACAATCCCCTCTAATCAGACACCTACAAAGGACCATTAACACGAGGTTAAGCTGTGTGGTTGTGAATTAGCCATCCAGCCAGCCAAGCCAAAGAGGTACCAACACTTCTGGGTTGATGTTTTCCAAGGTATGAAAAGAAATCAGCAACTGGAATAGCAAGCGAAGCTGAGGTGTTGGAATAGCTTGCAGTGCAGGAATGTTTTTAATCATATGGCATGGTCTTGCAAAAGAAAGCTCAGGAGCAGGAATTGTGACTGTAAACTCTTAACATTTCTTCTTGGGTTTGAAGTAACAACTGGAAAGCTGTATATTTTTCATCTCAAAACAAGCACTCTCGTGTTTCTGGCCTCCCTAGAAAACATTAGAGCTGAGATTTTAAATTAAGTCATGCAAACGTGAAGGGCACTTAGGAGGCATCAAGACCATCCTCTTGCCCTGGGGTGGTGTAACTGATCACTCCTCTGTCATTCCCAGCAGATGCTTGTCTCATTTTTGTTTAAAACCATAATTTTTGGAAGCTGCACAAATATGTCCAGGAAATCTTTTCCTTTGCTTTGCTGTTTTTGCCACACAACAATTCTCTCTTGATATCCAGTCTGACTCTGCTTGTAATTCAAACCTTTTATTTCTTGTTCTTTTCATTCTGACTTAAGGAAGCTTTGAATCCACTCCTCTTTTCTGCCTTTAATGTGACTGCAAATTGTTATCAGGCTAACGTACCTCATTCTTTTCTTCACTGACTTAATAATGCTGATTAATTAACCTGTTAGGTTATGGCTTCTTGATTTATCATTAGACCTAGATTTTCTGTACTTTGATCACAGCCTTGTGGAAGAAAGGTGACTCAAACTGGCATCACCTGAGGTCTTCTGAATGTATGGAGCAGAAGAATTTCCTAAATTCTTCGTTCATGTGTTATAGTATTGTAGTATTTTTGTAGTAATGTTTTTGTAGTAGCGTTTTGGGCATCTGAGTATGGCATTAAACATTCTCTATGGCACCCAAACATTTTCAGATATTTTGTAATTTGTCTGGCCCTTCCTGTAGGTCAGCATACTTGCAGGACATTCTGGTTTGATCTCTTCAAGGAGTTTTACAAATTTACCCTTTTATTTTATCGTTCAAGTCACTGAGAGTGCTAAATAGTACCTGGTCTAGACCACGTCTTTGATGTCTCTTTTTTTGTTTTCATAGTGAACCATTGATAATTCTCTGAAGATATGGATTTCAACCAATTTTGCACCCACTGTATTGTATTTTCATCAGCATCCAGTGGGATATTGCATTGGAAATCAGGAACATGTGATAACTCTTTAGATGTGCTTGAGTGTTCAGTGAGTATAGATGTATTAATATGCATTTGGATTTTTTGACTGTTCAGTGAATGGATGCACATTTTTACTGGTGCAGCTGGTGCTTTTTAAAAGTGATGCATAGAAATTCACTTACTAATGAAAATTGCTAAGATATCATAAAGTAAAGAGATGGGTTATTGGGTTCAGAAAACCAAAACTGGCACTGGATCTAATTACCAAAGGGGAAGGTTTGCTGCCGTGAATTTGATTGAGATTTTATGTAAATCCCGTCCAGCTAAGTCCACTCCAGCCTTTAATTTACAAGTCTAATGGACAATAAGGATGTGCACTCTGCAAATTGTGGGTAAGCAGCAAAGCAGCTGCTCTGGTGAGCCACTAACTCAAGTGAATGATAGACATCTTACAATTTCTGCTGTGGGTTTTGTCTGGAGTACCTGGCAGTGGGGATGATCAGAATACAGTGACCCAAAGTTTGGATTCATGGCATTAATTTCTGTGTAGAACAGGGCTCTGAATCCTACAGGCCTGTCCTGCTGAACAGCACCTATTGTCAAAAAACCACCATAAAAATAAGAGTAATAGTTGATGGGCACCAATCATTCATCTTTAGGCACTTAGGAGTTTCCCAGGCCTGTAGTCTGTTACCAAATTGAGTTCATGAATGTAAGGGTGTAGCTCATTCTGCAGGTTGTAGTTCATTCTGGAGCTGAAGTGACACCAGGCTTTGTGTGCTGCAGACAGCACAATGACCTCCTGTCTTGGTTTGGAAAGACAGGAGTCTGCTAAGGAAGGCAGGAGCCTCCCCTGAAATTGAGAATGTAAACCCTCCCCACCCCTCCGAATTGCTACAATTTTAAATTAAGGGGCTCTCAGGCAAAGATATGGGAGCAGGCAATAACAGTTCTTTAATAGGGAAGAAATAAAAACAATAAAATAAACAATACAGTTCACTGGAACAACACTGACAGAGTCAGAACCCAACCTGACACCCTGTTGGTCAGGGTGCTGGTGGCAGTCCGATTGAAAATGTGGCTGCAGTCCTCTGAAGTATCAGGTGTGGTTCTGTTGGAGCAAGGGGGTTCTGTAGAGAAGGATGTAGTCTTCCTCTGAAGATCCAGGAGGAAAAGGTAGCTGCTGTTCCTCTGGGGAATCTCGTGGAGAAAATAAACTGAAACTGCAATTTCAGAATCTTGGAGTATATGGGGTAGCAGTGCTTGGCTCCTCCCTCTGGGCGGAGCATCTCACAATGGGATGTTATAGTTCTTATCAGTCATGCACCGATATTCAATAGTCTGTTATCAGCGGAGGTCCCCTCCCGAGGAAGGTGTGAATGTGGTCATTCAAAGAGAGAGATAAAGCAAACTGCTCACTTGACAAGGTAATCAGCCATACAGATGGTAATGGAAAACATCTTGCATGCAATCTTCAACACCTCCTCTGCTTTCCATGGTGTTATTCCTTCTGTGGCTCCCAAATCAAGGCATGAACAAGATGTTTTTTACTCTTTGGTGACATTTCCTGAGGTAGGAGAAGAATCTCACCTCTAACATGAGGTTGTTCTCATATGATCAGAGCTCCAAACAGCTCTGAGTTTTGCCTCACAATCTAAGCACCTCACAGCAAACTCCTTGAACCACTCAGCTAGGAAAAGCTGGCTCTTGCAGTAGGAAACATGTACTTACTAAAGGAAGGGCTTAGTGTAAAGGATGTAACTGTAATTTATGCCATAAGCTCTCCACATGTTTTTATGCACAGCTAGAAACCTCTTTGGCTTTTGCAAGCCTTCTTCCATTTCAGAATTAGCAGAATAAATTTCAGCTCAGTGCCCTCTCCCTACTAGAATCAGTTTAAACTCAGAGAATTTTATACACAAAATAACAAGCCTCTGAAGGTGACATTTGACTCTGTACTCTCTGTAACATAGTTTATAATGCTTATCATATGAGTTTACTTAGAAGTTGTAAGAAAAAAAAACAGGGAAAAAATACGAGATTTACTAGAGCTTCAGAGAGCGGTCAGGGCACAGTCTCCTGGGTTTTGAACTGCTTAAACTCCACCAGCTTCAGTGGATTCTGCTGATTTGGATCATGCAAGTGGCTGGGCTTAGATTGCACTAGTGATGTTAAGGCATATTCAGGCAAACCCTTTATTCATCAGTTCTGTGATGAGCACTTCATGCATAGCATCTTCTTTATCATTCCTCCCCATAATTCGATGTTAACATTTTCCCTTTCCTTGGTCTTTAAGATGTAAATAATCATCTGATTAAATATCTCTTGAGAAGATTATGCTATGGATAGAGGACTGTCACTGCACCCCTTACAATCAATGTTTCACTTGTTTATGTGATATATGTACACCTGTGAGTAGTTGCCATTACCCTTGATTGCAGCGTGGGAGACTCCTAGCTTAAAACACAACCATGCAAAAATCTGTCTTTTTTAAATAGTGTCTTTTTGCAAATGTGAAAGCAAGGAAATGCACTGACTGTAGATAAAGCAGCGTTAATGCTGAGAAAAAAAATATTGTAACAGGAGCATAGCAGTCACTAAAACAGCTTTGCTCCCTCCATTGCTGCTATCATGAGCACTGTGCCTTATACAGAACATTTCTTAGCAGGAAAAAAAGCTTGATTTTTTCCAAGAAATAAAATTCCTACAGTGTCTAATGCTAGGTACACACTGGTTGGGTGAGGCATAAGATACCTTTGCTTATTATCTCACCTGAGAAATTAATTCACATTTGCTCCTAGAAATGCTGCGTGTGGGTTGACACTGAGCCCAGGAGCTGCACAGAGCAGAACAAAAAAAGGCAATGGATCAAACATAGGGAAGTTTCCTACTAATGCAATGCAGGGAATGGCATTAGGTCCAGTGTTATTTAACATCCTCGTTAATGATCTGAAAGAGGAGAGTAAACAGCTGGTTAATGAAATTCACAGATGATACTAAATTGGAGACATTATAAATATCACTGAGGGCAGCAAAATAATAGAAAGGGAACTGAGATCAGAAACATGCCAAGGAAATAAGGGAAGGAATGTCAGCTGGGACAAATGTAAGGTAATTTCCAGGGGGAGAATGGGAGCAGCTCTGCTGGAGGGGACGGGAAGGGACAAGCAGGATCAGGCTGAATTCAAACACACCCCAGCTCTGCAGCACAGCCCAAACCCAGCAATCCACAGCACCCCTGCACTTCAAATACAGCCCAGCCTCAGTGACCAGGTCCTGTGCACCACAGGGTGGGGAAAAGGCTGCAGGATAACCACTGGGAAAGCTCTCCTCTGGGAAATCCTCTCCTGGCTGCTACACTGGCTTTTAGACTGCTTTGTGTTGCCACAGAGAGGCCAAACAGCTTCAGCAGGCTGAGAACTGGACCTGAAGGATAAAGAAGGATTATTTAAGATAGTACAAAAAAGGCTGACCAGGTAGAGAAGACAGTAGGAGTGTTAAAAATATATATATATATAATTAAAAATTGAAATTTTAGCCTGGGTGTCAGGGGAAAAGCTCCTAACTAATCTGCAGAATAGTCTTCTGAGGAAAGTAGTGGAAGCTCTGTCATTTAGGAGTTTTAAACAGAGAATGGGGGAAACACTGAGGAAAGCACATCAGAGGAAACAGGCAAGAGTAGGCAGGGTGTGGGCTACCTGTGTGTCCAGCTGATCTGCTTGGTCTTATCAAACCAAGATAAACATCTCTCCAATCTTACACTATCACAGAGTGCTTCACACAAATGTGTTGATTCTGGAGAATGTCTGTACATCTCAGTCACAGAGGCATTTTTACCAAAATACCTTTGCTGCACTATACTGAGATTTATTCAGTGAACTTACAAGTTTTCTTATCTGTGGCTGAATGGATGTCAATCACACTGAAGACTGAAAAGGGGAAAGAACATTAAAGCTCTCCTTTGCCCTATGCAGCTCTCTTCTTCAGCATGTGCTTGTTCTTAGCTCTGTGCTG
The DNA here is from genome assembly GCF_901933205.1 of Camarhynchus parvulus. Lineage (NCBI taxonomy): Eukaryota > Metazoa > Chordata > Aves > Passeriformes > Thraupidae > Camarhynchus > Camarhynchus parvulus. Next base: position 15,140,942 of record NC_044581.1, on the reverse strand, counting down.
AGAACATTAAAACTGCTTAGCATGGATGTAAAAATTTTACTACTGTAATTACAGCAAAAGGCTACCTGTCAAGAAAATAAATGCAAGTAATCAAACATAGCCACGAATCTGGCTTTGGACTGGGAGAGCCATTCAACCATGCTGGAAGGAGGCAGAGCTCCCAGTGACGTCAGGGGCTGATGCCAGAGCACAACTGGGCTGGGAACCAAAGCCACCACATCAGAACCAAATATCTGCAATGTAACTGCAGCTGTCAGGCTGTGCAGCACAGGGGATTTAGGCCTCCATGTTGTCCTGTTCCTCTCTGAGTATTTCTGAGTGAATTTAGAAAGGTAGGTGTACACGTATATATGATATATATAATATATATCATATATATAATATATATTTATTATATATATTATTATATTATATATATATGTGTGTATGTATATATATAGGTATATACCAGAATGGAGGAATATTTTTGGAAGGGTGATAAGGAAATATGAGTTATCTAACAATACAGAGAACATGGAAAATGCTAAATGCAAATCTGACCATAAAGGTACCTCCCACTACATGGTTTCACTTTGAGGTGGCTTACCCAGACCTTCCAGCATCTGACTGGAGAAACTACAGATATAAAATCACAAATGAAACTTGGGTGGTTTCTTTTGTCACCCCTTCCAGAGCCATTCACTTGGTTATAACTGCAGCAAGGAGGGTCTACATGTGCATGTAGGCATTATCATTGTTCACCTGCATTTGAGCTTACTGGAATTTGTACCAACTCTATGATCTGTACCAGCAGGAAGAGGCCTGATGTAGAGCTTGGTGATGGAATCTAAAGCGCTGTCATTCCTCTCTTTGGCTTTGGATTAGATCTTAATTTTATAAGTCCGAGGGATTCAATCCTGTGTAACTATTTCTTCTACTCCAAAAATCTGACAGCAAAATCACATGCAATAGTTTCAGAAAACTGTAAGTTTAATAATAATCTTGCAATAAAAGAACACCTTGTTCTTATATTCCATTTTCATCTATAGATGTGAGTGCTTTAAGGATATAGTCTCCATTTTACAAAAGGTAAATAATTTTTGAATCCTGTAAGTAGTGTATCTGTCATTAGGAGAACACAGTACAAGCTCTTAGTTTCTCACGTGCTATTTTACTAAAAGGGACCATTCAAGATTAACAAAGAGCATCAGTTCATTGGCATAATTTTAACACTCTCTGAAGAAGTACATTTCATATCTTGGATATTTATCTGGGCAGGTGAGAGAGAGCAGGGAGAGGTTCAGTATTTGCCCCACAGTTCCCCAAAATGCCAGTTTTTCTAGGTCCCAGCACTGCTGCTGTGATCAGACCCTTTGTACAGGGGTGGAAACTCCTAGACGAGGCAGGAAGAGGTAACCTAAAGACATTTTTGTGCTCAGAACCTCAGAGTTAAGCAAATGCCTTAATTCCTATAGAAGTTAGGAACCCAAATGTCTGGAAGGACATTTAGATCTTGGTGATTCCATGTTAGAAGTGAGGATGAATTAATAGTCATGATTTCTAACCCTGTGCTGCAGCAAGTTTGTATTATGGAACCATTGCAGTTGTGTTAGGGAGAACTTCACCCAGAATCAGTGTTGCTGATAGCCTCTGTCAGAGGTACCTGGATAAAGAAAATGCCCCTCAGACCAATGGGGCTCTCCAGGCTGCTCACAGCCCCTGAAGATTTATGGAGTGGAACTTCTACCATGGTTGGATGCTGGCACTGTGTCCCACAGTTTGACAGGATACTTGGCTTTCTTCGGGGGATTCCAGGTAGTTACTCTGAATGTTGCTTTTTGGATGAAACCTGCTCTTAGTCATTTCAAAAAAAATATTGCCAAAACATTTCCAAGATATGTGGCTCTTATCGAAAATGAACTGTTTAATTTCTGTGCTGCTGCATTTTATGTTTGTGCTGTCTGACAATTCTGTCTGTACCCAGTATCCCACCTGAGTCCTTGACAGGTATTCACGATGGACTGCTGCTCAAGTTTCTGAAATATCTAAGTGCCCTGTTGGTCCTGTAGGGGCTTTTGGAGCCCATCACAGAGTGAGGCATTTGCAGAAGTCTCCTTCACTCTTATACTTTCCTATTTCCCTACTCAGTTTTGAATACTTGAAAGCACCTGGGCTGGAATGGTGCAAATAAATGACATCTGATCCTAAAAGCTGGAAAACATTAAGTTCACTTGAGAGGAACAAATTTCCTGCGGTGTTTAGGGAAACTCCTCATGATATTCAATAGAAGTCCCCATAACTCCTGGAGTTGTTGGAGGCACTCAAACTATTTTCCTGTAGTTGGGGGTTGAGATCAGGGTTACAGGAAGCTTTTTGAACTGAGAAATGATTTTGACAGGGCAGTCAAAATGTTCCATCTCGAAACCCTTGGCTTTTTACTGAGAAATAAAGAATTCTTCGTCCCAATTTTTTTTTTTTTTTTTTGTTTCTTTGTCCCGCTGCTAAGTCTGATCATCTGGTTCCCTATGACCTCTCAGAAATGTCTTGCCTTTCATGTGTGCAGGGAGCTGTTTGCAAAGCAGTCCTGCACCAGACAATTTTACTTTTTTTGTGGTCTGTATTGCAGTAAACCTATTTATAAATCAGAATTTTAACTTAAAGTAAAAGTAGGATTTTATGACTAAATCATTATTGTATAGCTTCAGAATAGTAAATCAGTCACTTGTATCCTAAGTGGAAAGTGAAGATTTATAAATCAAAGCATTTTATTTAGGAATTTCTCAGAGTCATTTGCAAATCTGCTGTAAAATTTGTAAATCCAGATTGGGGTATGTAAATCCATTTCATGACTTATAAAGCAGTTGAATGTTTTAGCTAAATCTAATGTTTAAAATAATGATTTCTGAATCAAAACTTTCTGCTGAAGATTTACTGGTGAGTTTTATAAATCAGAGGCGAGATATATAACTCAAACTGTGAGAAGTTCAGATTTATAAATCCAACTTGTAAATCAACGGAAAAAAACATCATGTTTTACACTAAATAATATTTTACAAATGGCACCTCATACATCATGCAATTGCCACAAATCTTCTGCATGGGAGTCAGGGTACATAATGTGTGACTGAATCAAACAGAAGCGCCGTGGGAGGGGCAGCACAGTGGGTTGAGGGCTGGGTTTGAGCCCTCCAAGGCTGGGCTTGTGCTGCCTGCCAGCCAGGAGCAGTGCTGTGACCTAGCCAGGAGTGGACATTTGTCCAAATCAATACAAGATGGCATAATTCACAACCTTGGCAATTGCAGCAGAGGGGAGGCCCCACACAGGAGTAACAGGGGTGTTGTAGATCATGATTGAAAAGCATTGGCAGAGTTATGTAGGGAACCTTATGCAGCACCTGTCTGCAGTGCACCTGTTCTAGCAGGCTGTCCTCTCTAAAGGAGCCAAAATCCACAAGGAACAAAAAATAAAAGACCTAAAACCCCCTCAAACCCATAATCTTACAGACCTTTCCACTAATGTAATGACTAGATGAGGAAAAAAAAACAAGTTATATTCTAGGTGTATGCAGATGTCATTCAAAGGATTTAGGAAAAATCCTCACTTTTCACTTTATAATTTTCAGAGTAATTTTTATTCCCACAGCAGAGCTTAGGTCTAGGGGCAAATATTAGAGAATAAGATTGGTCTAGAGCTTCTGTAGGAGCTTCACATCTGGATGACTGGAAATTCTAATGCTGATTTGGAGGTGGTAGGCTTGCATTTCCACAGCTGTGGAAAACTGTTGGTTATTTTTCCCCTTACCACTTATTTAGACCCAAAATTGTGCCTTGGATGGGCAACTGCCGTCGTGGTGCCTTCCCTTTTCTTCCACCTTCCACCTCACATGAAGCTGCAGGTCTTGGATGTGGGTTTGATGTGCCACACCTGGAGCCCCTGGAGCTGCACAGGCAGAGCTCAGGCACTGCTGGCCAGGGAGCAGCAGCAGATCCCCATGCATCCCCAAGGCTCTCCTGCCTTCCTCAGTGGGAAAATGCACCTGGAAGGGAAGAGCTGAGGGTTGGTGTCCAAATCAGAAAACTCCTTGTTACAGAGAAAAATGATAGAGGGAGAAGGTATAGCTGTCCTTGGTTCAGACAGTGTTTTTCACCTGGGAACAGGTTCCTGTCACCCACCTGCGAGTGAAAAATATCCTGTGTCTCCACATGTTTTTTTAGAATTCAGCTGTTGGGAGGTTAAAAAATTAACCAGGAATATCCAGCTGAGAATTGTAGATGAGTGCCACTAATTTTTATAACAGAATCCTTAATTGGCTATTTTTCAGAATTCAGTTCAAGAATACAAGGAGGTCTGGATATTCCCTAATGGAAACGTTGAGTTAAAATAGATTTGAAATTGAGAGTACATTTTTGGTAACTTGGGGGTAAAAGAAAAAAAAGAGGGTGTTGTAATTATCCCTAAAACAACAAAATTCAATAGACACAAAGGAAGTTAAAAGAAAAGCAAACATGTTAAAGTGGGGAAATACCTAATTAAACCAAGTAAACAACCTTCACTGTGCCCTGTAGTGATGTCACACAGTAATTATATTGTGATACATTTTATTGGCCACTGGAACTGGGTTTTGATCCTTTGAATTTTCTATTTCTGCCTTGCTGTGCAGCCTCAGTACCTGACAGGGAGCTCAGGATGCGCTGAGGGAGGAGGGATGATGATGATGATGATGATGATGATGATGAGGGTGCCTTTGAGGGAAGCAGCAGGCAGGAGGAGGGCAGGAAGGGAGGAGGAGGAGTCATTTAGGGGCAGAGGAGTCTAAGGGACAATTGTGCATAACACAGCGAAACCAGGGCTGGGCAACTTGGCTTTTTGAAGCTTTTTTGGCATTTTCAGCAGCAGAGAGGAGCTGAGCTTTTGGATTTCTTTAGAGCCAGACTGCAGAGTGAGTGAGCAGCAGTGCTGAAGTGACCATGGGCCCGTGACTGGGGTAGGAATGTCTCAAACAGGTTTTGTTCACCAGAGAAGATTTCTGCAGAGCTGCACCAAGAGCCATAAAGTCACTTTTTCTGATTTGTTTCCTCCTGTGTCCTTGCTTCAGAGCCATCATCTGTTTGGCTGCAGCATCCCATGGAGCCAGAGCTGCCTTCCAAGGGGCCGTGCAGCTACACAGGCTTTGTTGGGTGGCCAAGTCCTGCACAGTCAGAGCTGTGCAACACGAATCAAAGGTTTCTCATGCTTCCACTTGTTACAATTACTGAGACTGCACCATCAAAATTAGGTACTGAGTGGACATTCCCACAGCCTGTTACAACAATTAGACAGGAAAACCTTTGCTGGATTTCCTCAGTAACTGGAGCCTCACTACAGCTCACAGCAAACTGTAACTGCCTGGAATATTTTGAGAGTTTTCAATGGTGCTATTAAAGCCTTTGAACCAGTGGAAGGCAGATAATGTGTTAAAATGCCAAAATATTTTTAATTTTCTTGTTATTGTTGTTAATCAAAGCATTCCTGGACAAATCATTCCAAGTTATAAACCAAGACAGGGTATGGTGCAGTTTTCAAACATGACAGAAAGGTGATCCCTCACTGTTAAATACTTAAGCTTATCTATAAAGCCTTCAATTGCATTTTTAGTTTCCTATCTCCCTTTGGAATTACAGTCCAGCGGAGATATAACCTTTTTTCCCCCTTCCAATACTTGCATTTCTTTAATAACAAAGTTCTCTTGCAATTTTTCTCTTGTAAATGCTGGACAAATGTTTTTGTTTTATCTTCTCATATTCCAAATAGGCGTTGAGTGAGTTGCAGTCAGTCCCTCAGAGAAAAACCTCTGACTGAATTTCTTCCTTGGGAAACAATGTAAAACTGTGTGGGCCTGCAACTGACCTGGCAGTTGTCTAAATACATTAGGATAAACTGCTTTAAAAGGCAAGGTTGTGTTTGATTCCTCTGAAGTGGTTGCAGTTTCCTCAGCCAACCTTCCCTGTTCTCCAGCAAGGTCTGGAATCCAGGGGCAATGCTCAGAAAAATCTGGGCTTTATTCCAGGAGGAGTAACAAAGAAGCAGAAACTTAAGTGATTTTGAATGCAGAGAGCCCTATTCAAAGACATTTCAAATATTATTCTACTATTTGTCATGGATTTTTGTCTTATCAAATTTTGGTTCTCAGCAGGAGACAAGGTTGAGCAGCAGTAAAGTCACATCCCTTAAGCTGTATGGCAATACTTGGGAAGCCTTGTGTTGAAGGTGGAGCTGTGTCTTATGCCCTGATGTGGAATTTCTGAGAGCACCAAGCTCAGCTCATGCAGAGAGTGAAATCTGAGCTAGAGATGGCAGGAGGAAAGGAGGGGATGGGAGGGTCACACTGGTGAATGCAAGCATTATCAGGAAATCCAACTGATGCTCCTAATGCAAAACTAAACACCTCAGGAGGCTGTGCTTCAGTGGCTGCAATCACCAGAAGAAACTGAGAATATTTCCCCGGCACTGAAACTCACATCTCAGAGAGCCCAAGTGCAGTTGTACGGTTGCCTGATTTACGGACACGTTCACCAGAGCTAATTACAGGTTTCATACCCTGGTGATTTGCTTCCAAATCACAGAAATTGGTTTAAGAATTCCATCACCCCCCTCTTCTTCTGGAGGTGTATTCTGAAAATGAGGAATAAAAATACTGAGGTAAAAAAGATATAGAGGTGGATTAGATGACAAAGATGCATAAAAGCTACTTTCCAGTTGTATGGAAATATAATGTGATATTAATACCCACATCTTCTGGTTCTACATGATGACATTGCTATTCATACAAGGAACTGAGATTTCTCTATGAAAGTACACAAATGCTACCCCAGCCTTGCATCTAGAAGAATGCATCATGTAATTTACAATCATTGCATCCAGTTTAGTCAAATCCATGTTACCCAGAGCTTGAGTGTCAAGTCTGGGTACTCAAGCCCAAAACATTGGATTTTAAAGAGGACTTCTGGTCACCTTGCAGCTCAGAAATCCCAGCAGTGACAATACCATGAGAACGAGTTACCAAACCATGGTATCCATGCCAGAAGGGGCACCAGCCTTTCCTCTTGGGTCCCCATCACAGACACCTTCAGCATGATGACAGGGCAACATCAGCTGTCCCAACATGGAAGTGGCACAGGAGAGGGGACCAGCCCTGCAGGGTGTAAAGAAGGGAAAATCTACAAAAACTGCAATCTGTCTTGCTCCAGAAGAAGCCATGTCACCTTGTAGCACAGCAGACAAGGCTGGTGGCAGGAGGCTGTGTCACCTTCCCAGCTCTGCACTGCTGCCCTCATGTCCCCTTGCAGCCCTGGATGCACCTTTGCTCTTTGCATGATGTCATTGGCACAGAGAGGGGGCTAAAGTCTGATTTTTTCATAATCTCTAGAATATAATGATGCAGAGTCTGCTGAAGCACCAGCTCAGATTTCCCAGCTGTGGTTGGTGGTAATACTGATGCTAATGATGAGCAGTAATAAGCAGTACTGATACTTAAACTCTTGCTAACATCTTTAGTCATCTTCCTGACCTTTTCCCCTTTCCTGGCTTGCAATATTCATTTAAAAGGAATATATCATTATATAATCATGGAAGATGACTTTCCTTGTGTTTGCACTTTTTCATACTATAAGAGAACCAAATTTTTCCTTCTTTTTTTTTTTTTTTGCAGTCAATGGATTTGCAAACTTTTCATATCAGAGATTTAATAAAAAATTATTCATCATCTGCTTGAAGCTTTTGAGTGCAAGCACTTCTCATCAAGTCGTTCTTCATTTGTAACAAACATAACTCATAAACTTTGTCTGACAAGGGAAAGTAGTTTTTCTTCTGCTAGTAACTCTTATATTTCAGTTTCAGAAAAAGAGAAAAAAAATCCTGGAAAAACAAGGAACTCTAAATGCTTCCATTCATTTTGCAACCATTTCTTCATCCAAATTTTAGGAATGATTTCTACCTTGTAAGCTCTGGCTTTCAAACTAATAATTCAAGTGAAAGACACAGATCTTCCTCAGAGAGCAATGGCTGGTAAAGTGCTGTATGGGTTTCTAATGCCATTACCCTCAGAGGTAAAGGGGAAAGTCTGGTTATTCTGGGTTGCATTCTCCTAATGTGTGTCTTCTGTCTTTGCTTGACAACTTAAATGTCCCTAGCTCCCATTGCAGGGTGATTTTTAGCATAAGATCCATGTTGCAGTGTGCTCCTTGCTGCTTGAGAGGCAGGAGTTAACCTGGGTGTGCAGAGGCAGAGGCTTGAGTACAATCCACTCACAGATTATTGCCCAGAAATCAGTGCAGCACAGCACCAAAGGGTGTGCTATTCTACCAGGGAGGAAAAAACCACAACCGTTTTGTGAGATTGACATAAGACTGGCCCACAAAGCCATCTGCCTCAGGAAAAAGGGTTTTGTGTTGAAATTTTTAGGCAAGTACATAAGAGTGTATGATGTCATTTTGGCTGAAAAGCCAGCAGAGGAAGCTTTTCTTAGTTTAAGGAACTATCTTGTGTTTTTTAAGATTTTGGGATTAATGCCCTAGGGATTACTTGGTTATTGATGAAAGGTAAAATAATTGCTAAAGCAAACAGAGAAAATGATGCCTCTTGTGTTCTCCACCAGAGAAACACAGCAGGATCCAAAGGGAGGGTTCTGTTCCTTTCCTTGCATTTCCAACATGTTTTTGCATCCAAGGGCCCTGGAAGACCCCAAACTTCTCTCTCAGCCAGTCAGAGCTCTTTCAGGCTGACATAAACTCTGGATGTATTTTACTTGTTAAAATATGCAGGGCAGTGTCCCACACTAAACAAGTTTCTCCATCTTTTTGTTACCTTTTTTCCAACATTTTCTCCCATGTATATCATATGTAAAACTTGCAGCTGATTTGTCCAAGGGAAGGAATGCTTCAGGAGGCATTGCCTGTGCTGGGACTCATCCCATGCAAGGCAGGAGGTGTGCAGGGGCTCTCCTGGCATGATTCACCTGCCCTGGGATCAGAGACCAGCCTGGAGGGATCTGTAGGGCTGGGAGCTCCAACCCCTTGTTCCACAGAGGCCACAGTGAAAACCAGAGCCTGGTGGCTGGACGTTGGTTTGTCTGCCCATGCAGACATAAAATGAAATCTCCATGGATGGAGATTCTGCATCCTCTTCAGGAAAACTGTCCCTGTGTGTAAATAGTCTTGCTGTGACGTTTTTTTCATTTTCCTTTTAGCCCAGTTGGATTTCCTCTTCTGCAACTCGTGATTGTCAGTGACCCTTGCTTCTTGTTCTTTTGCTGAGAGGAATCCCTCCCATAACCTTGCCTTAGCTGGTATAAAACAGCAGTTAAATTACCCCAAAACTCTCCTTCTCCAGGGTAAACCAATTTAGTACCCTCAAATTCTCCTCTCATGTCTCCAGTCCACTGGACTCTCCATTACAACTGAACTATGACTACATCTATAGCTATAAAATGAGTAATTTTGTCATTAAGATGACTGGCCCGTGGGATACTTGTAGCTCTGAATAAATACACAACCATGTTTCTCTCTTTCATAAAATTACCCAAAAGCATTTATGTAATAAGGATGCTAAAATAATCTTGATTATACTTGTTTATATCAATTCTCATCAGACATGATAAATATTAATGTAAGAATGAGTGTTAAGTAAATTGAGATGATCACAAAACAGCACTTTAAAACAGCATTATCATCCAGTGGATCACCCTGTCTACAAAGGATGGCAATAAAATGTGTCAGTTGACCCCATAATTTGCTTTCATTTGTCTATATTCCTTATGAAACTTGGAAACTGATATGAAATGTGGAATCAAGGCTTTGATTTATTAAAGTAGAATGGGTTCAACAAGTGCTATAAAGACCACTTGATTCTGGTAGTTAAATTTTGTTTGTGTGAGACTCTCCAGGACAGCATATGGCACTCTGCTAACAATGTGTGTTTTTTGATTTTAACAAGACAGTCAGGGAAAATTGAGATGAGGGAAACTGACAATTAGAAGGTGTTTAATGTTAAAAAAATCCAACAAACCAACAAACCCAAAAGGAGGTTGTACAGAATTACAGCAGTAAGAGCTGCCTGAGTAACATCAGCTGATCTGGCAAGATCTTTCTTAGGAAAGAAAGGGAGCTTGTGATTTTAGGAAATTAGGAAAAGAAAGGGAGGCAGGGAGTGAATGTGGATGGGTCTGCCAGCTCCGTGAACTGCCCCTGAGTGACACCGCTTGAGGCTCAAGTAAGGACCATTTATCTGCACTGCAGTTGAGTTTCTTTGCTGTTTGTTTTGCTGTTAGTTAGTTTTTTTTATTTCCTTCCTTGCATGTGGATTGTATGCAGTGAGGTTAAACCCTGTAATTTGTGTAACCTCGAGTGCCCACAGAACTGGCTGTGCTCTGACAAAGGGATCTCCAAACGTGGATCTGGAACAGGAAAGGTGCCTGTCATTAGCCAGGGCTTTGGAGAGCCTTACAGGCTGTGGGTGCTGCAGTGCTGGGTGCTGCACTGGTGAGTGTTGCAGTGCTGGGTGCTGCACTGGTGGGCGCTGCAGTGCTGGGTGCTGTGGATGCATGGCTGGCACAGCAGCTCATGGCATCTTTCTGCTTGTACAAACACCAATTCCTGCTCAAATGCAACAGATGAGAAGCTTTAGTGTTTCTTTCTTGTGCCTTTTCTCTGCTGTTTTTTTTTTCCTTGCAATCACTGATAGGTTTTCTGGGCCATGCCCAGATGATTAACTGCAGTTTAGCTCAAGGCTTCATAAAATGTGGCTTTCAAATGAGTTAGTGATAGATGAGTTACACCAGAGTGGTGCATGCAGAGCTGGGAATGACAGCTCTTGCTACTACTTAGGATCATATTAAAAAGAGAGCTGGAAATTTCTAATTCAGAGAGATTTAATTTAAGAGATTGTGTTTATTGCCCTGGCTGTGGGAAGCATGTTTCTTATTCCATCATCCTCTATCAGCCAGGCTTCTTCCCCTATAAGCTGGTGGCCAAACTGCTGATTGATAATGAGGGAGGACAGGTGCTATTGTGTGAATCCAGGCAAACAAGTGCTGCTGAGATGAGGGCCCTGGGGATCCCCCAAGAGCAGCAGAGCTTCCCAGGGGTGCTGTGCTTCTGAGCTTCTTCCTGTGTGTGACACCAGGAGCCTGGACTTGGTTAGTCATACTACAGGTAGTGTGGAAAACACTTTTAAAATGAATTATTTTAATGATCATTGAGTACTACCTGATTTATTTTTTTCCTTATGTGGTTCTCTTCCTTAATCCCTGCCCTGGCTGGTGATAGTGTTTCTGTATAGCAAGGAGTAGCATGGACATCTTGGAAAAGCTGATGACTGCCTGTATATGCTGGGAGGTGAATAGGATGTGAAATCCTTCTAATTTTTGAAAGTAAAAGATAATCATTGTAATAGATGAAGAAATGGCACAACTCTTTATGCATGAAGAAAAAGCAGAAGGATTTGAATTTCCCCATGTCAGAAGTTTGACGATAATAATTGCATTAAAAAAAATCCTTATTGGACATATTCAGGATTGTTGGGCTTTGTTACAGTCTTTTTTTGAAATATGCTAATTGTGATAATGTTAGTATCAGCTTAAAGTGTTGCTGAAAGTTTTTGTCTATGTTTGAGGATTTATGATCATGAGGAACTGAACACCTGTTCCATGAATAATAGGAGGGCTCTCTATGGTCTTATACTGGATTATCTTGGTCAAAATTTTATGGAAAAATTATTCAAGCGAGGATTCAAAATTATTTGTTAGTGAATTCAAAGCACATGATGTCTTTTTCTACCTTATACTGGAATAACAAGACCAGTTATGCTGTTAGCTGGACTTTGAAAATGCAAATAATTATGTAATTAAGAATGTGCTTCAGTCCTATTACACTACCCATAAAATTTCACAATCTTAAAAACAACATGTTTTAAAATATTTTACTAAATATAATTCATGTAACTGAATTTTATTGCCTACCAAGTTGTGCAATTAAATAGTACATGACTATTTCTTACAATTAAAGATTGCAAGGATCTTCCTACATACAATATGATATATTTAACAACTTTTTATGCTAAATAGTTGATATAGTTAATGTTGTAGTCACTTAATTCAATTTTAATTAGCCAAACACTAGTTTGAAAATGTGAGCTTTTCATTAACTGACATTGCTCATATTTTTGCTGCTTGCTTTCCCTGTAGTTCTTTCAAATTATGTATGTATAATGTGTTAACGTTCATGAAATGCATTTATCATTGAAGGCAATGCCAAAATTGGTGCAGAGTGAAGAGAAATATACTTGTGTGTTTTTTGACAAGTGTAGCTTGAGCCTGAGATGATTAAAAAAAATTAAAAAACAATTTCTAAGCATTAACTGAGTACCTCTCCTGCAGAAAACTCTTCTGTTTTTGTTTTATCTTGAGCCTTTTGACAATCACAGGTGTCCAGGCTGAGATTTTTGTCACTGAGTGGCCTTGAAATACATAGAAACCAGGAAAACTCTGTGGAAAGGTATTTACACCCTGAGCATGGATTCAGGAGAAGTATTTCATGAGGGAGGGTTTCTAAAGGACTTCTATAATTTATTGTTTGATTCTGAATTATGAAACTGGGAAAAGGTGATATTAATTTGACTTTGTTATAATACTTGCTTTGCACTGTTAATCCTACTATCTATATAGCTGGGGAAAAGATACCAGCTGGTTATAGGCTAGAAATTACCATATTAATGTTTTATTTGCGTGGGAATATAGTTGTGTTAATTAATGTTTTGATGCGGTTACCAGCACTTAGTGGTCTCTGAACGTCCCCTGCTGACTTAGGGAAATTAGAAATGCTCAGGTATGAATGTGGTGGGGGCAGTTACACCATCCCTGCCCAGCACTCAGTGGGGAACCCCACTTTGTGAAGGGTGGTGGTGGTGTGGACTTGTGCCGTCAGGGAGAAACCTTCCTGTGAAGGGTGGCTGGGGAAAGGGAAAAGTGGGAGGTGTTAAGCAGAAAGAGGGGATTTCAGCCCTCCTGGCTCCAGCCAGGGCTTTCTCTCAGCAGTGATGAGAATTGCCTCACTTCATGAGAAGATCTCTAGGTGCCTGTCTTGCTGCAAAAGTGTATTTACAACTCACAGTCTAAGAGAGACTTCTTTTTGTTTAGTCACAATTGGTTCCAATTTTTGTTTCTTAGAACTGCTGGAGCTTTTCTTTTATTAGTTTTTTTTTTATGCCAAGATCAGAGTAGGGACAGAAGCCTCCAAAATACAATGAAGGGATATATATGAAGAAAATGGAATGTTAGTCTTGATGCTGCAACTCTTCCTTCCTTCCACTGCTTCCTTCCGCCACTTCCTTCCTTCTTTCCTTCCCAAAAAAAGTGTCTTCCAATATAAATATTTTAATCCAATGGACAGACACTGTGGTTTTGCCATTGATATCTCTCCCGTTCTCAGTCTGCAGATCTGAAAGAGTTAAATGTACCAGTGCTCTGTAACCTAGATAAAAAATATGCATTTTAATTCCTAATAAAAAAAAAATCAAGCAGGTATGAATAGCAATAAAATTACTCAAAATGTTTAAATTGAAGGAAAACAATTGAAAATGGATTTAGAAATATAATGTTTAGTTAAGCAAGCTATAATGTTCTGTTATTTTAATCAGTATTGTGAAGCAATTTAAACTATGCTGGAAGAGAATTCTTATGATTTAACATATAATTCTCTCCCTCCCCCAAACAGTCACCAAAAATTCCTTAATGTTTCAGTCATATTCTATGGTCCTTGGCAGTAGCAGCCTCTTCGTGCAAAGGTTTTCAGTTTTTGCTCTGTTTGCTGGCTGGCCCTGGCACAGCCAGCCCTGGACAGAGCAGCCAAATGGACCTCCAGGCTGTCACATCCACAAACAAGATGCTTTACATAAGACCTGGAACAACAAATAAACAAAAAATCCACTACCAGAATTAGCATCTAAGAGAGATGCAGAGTGTTGGCTGTGCAGGAGGAGCCTTGATTCAGCATTTCCTCTGTCCCTGCCTGCCTTGGGGGGTGGTTGGGGTGCTCTGCTGTGCAGGGAGCAAAGGCTGGGGCCCCAGTTCTGCTGCTGTGCAGGCACCTGGAGAAAGATCAGGGAAGAAGAGGTTTGGCAATTTCGTGAGTGCCCTCCAGCCCTGGTGCTCTGCTGAGAACAGCTGACAGCTCAGTGCTGACACTCTCTTCTGCACGACCAAAACCTTGGCATGTCTAAGCATGTGTGAATTGGTTCAGAGGGACCCCTTTGCTCTAGATGCTTATCTGGTAAATATGTAGGCACATTTCCAGCCATAATTCTGATTTTTTTGTGATGTTTCTTGATCCTTTCACCTGCAGTGAGTGCAGTGGTTCTTGCCAGTTGTCTGTGCAGCTTCTTCATGGGAGACTTTAACAAAACTTGTCTCTTTGTTCTCCACCTCTTTCCACATAAGCTTGTAGGCTTGAGGTACTGACTGTACCTCTCTGAGGACAGGGCAGAACTCCTGACTTTTTAGCACGAATGTTTGCACTCTTCCCTCACAGCAGAAAAGAAGTATTTGCTCATGTGGGTTTAGAGGTTTATCTTCTCCCCTGCCTCAGAGAGCCTCAGGTCTTGGAGGAGCTGGGGTGTCTGTGCTCAGCCAGGCTGGGGACACTGCTCTGGCCTGGGCACTGGGTCTGTCTTGCCCAGGGGCCCTTCTGGAGGAGCTGCTGTGTGTGCCAGGCTGTGTCCAGCTGCTGCTGAGCGTGCTGAGGGCCAGGAGGCCATGCTGGCCCGGAGGGAATGCTGTGCACAACGCTGTCCCCTCCGTGGCCTCCTCCTCCTCCCTCCGTATGGGGCTGTAGGCAAAGGAGTCTCCAGTGCTGACCCCAGCTTTACCCCACAATTGTTTCTGTCTGCTCATTTAAATTCCCAAAGAAGTGCAGAGAAAAGGGAAGATGCTGCCCTGTGCCTGTGGAGCACCAGCCCAGCAGCCCTGGGCTTTGCCTGGATGCTGTGGTACTGCTCCAAAGGGATTCCTCAGGAGAGAAGCCACACTGGTGATAAATCACCGTGCCTGAGGCTGCTGAAGAAGCTAAGAGAGGGAGAAAGGAAGCACTTTGCCCTGCCTTTTATTTTCAGGGTGGCTGGGTTTGTGGGATGAGAGCTGTGGGTTGCACAGGGACGTTTCTCCCCTTAATCATCCAATTCTCCTGAGAGGGAACTTCACACACGGACACTTCAGGCACGTCCCCAAACAGCACTCACAGGGACACCTTGGTGTTCTGTGTGCAGCCCCTGCCACTTCCAAACTAGCTCTTTTACTCCTTACAAGGTGTTTGTTAAAGAAGATTTGGGCTTTGGAATAGGCACTAAATCTCTGCAATGTGCTGAATTCCCATTCTGTGAGACTCCAGTGCAAGCTCTGAACTGAGGGGAGGCGGGTGAACTTAAATTAACCCAGGAGAGGAGGGTGAATGCTGCTTTCAAGCAGCAGATGCTGCAGCACCAAATAAGCATATTGCACAATAAATAGCAGTCATGGCTTTAATTAGGAATTCAATTGAAGTTGGAAACCACTTGCCTACAGTAAAATTGTCCTATTTAACATTTCTATCAACATATTTTTTTATCATTGGCATTGTTGCTTTTAATTTAACTTTCAATTTTAACTTTCAATGTAATAGATAAAATCTTTTTTAAACACTGCATTAATAGTTCTTTCCCATGCATCTATCTTGATCTTGTATTTAAATCACAGACACTGAAGAAATCAGGGCAAAAAAAAAAAAATAGGCACATCTTTTAACTAACTGTCCAAAACCTGGAATACCTGTGCTTTTGGATCACTAGATCTATTTGGAGCTCCAGGAATGTGTGCTTAGCACACACACTCCTACAAAATGCTCTCTCTCTGAAATCTCTGGTCTGGTGGATTGGAAAGCACTTGAAAGGTGACAACCTGTCAATGTGTGCCTCAGAATTAGAAGAATACAGGCTTCACTTCCAAACAGCAAATACAGGCTAACTTTAGGTATTGAGCTTCCTAAAATGTAAAAATTCAAGGAGGGAAAACTGTGCTTGCTTTGTTACACCAGTGTGCTTGTAGCTCATCTACTGGAACTGCAATTGCTGGTTAGCTTAGAGGATTAGGTGTTTATTGTGCTGGCGCTGGAGGAGCTTTCTGCATTTTTAGTTGGGCATCTGTGCCTGATGGGCGATTCCTGGTGCCCTTAGAGGCACTTTGTGGTGATGGTGTTGTGTGTGAGATGGGGCAGATGATCTGCTAGTGGGAATCTCTGGATCTGTCCATGGAAATGTTGGGAGGGACTAAGCAAAGTCCCCTCCATGAACCTGCCACCCCCAAAACCACAATGTACTTGCTGACAAATACATACAAATCAGTTATGTAAATATAGCTCTGAAAAAATCATAAAGCCTTTACTATCAGAATAGTGCCACAGTTTTGAAATGTGGAAATATTACAAGAAACAACTCCTGAAGCACTTGCAGGTAAAAAAGACAAACAATCTTATGAAATCAGTCAATCTTCCCAGTACAGAAAAGACTAACTTCTGCTAGCCCCAAGTCCCTTGCATTTCACTCAGGGGAATTCTTTCCTGGTACAAGGCCTGATTTGCAGCAATCCTGGGAATGTGAACAGGACACACCAATCAAACTCTTGTGAGAATTTAACACCTACAATAACACCAGGGTTAATACCTTTATCCCCCCATCAGATGTGGGCAGTCAGTATTGTGACAGAGGGAAGAGGAAGACCAAACCCACAAAACTCTGCACAGGAGTTTTGCCCTACCCCAAATCTATGGAGGGGGGGTCAGGCAGAAGCTGTGCAGAGTAGGGGCTGTGACTGGGTTGAAATTTCAGACTGATAAAAGTATGCTAAGTCATAGATATCCATTTATTCCTACTCGTGTTAGGAAATAACTTTCTAAAGCCCAGATTACACAAGCAGTGTTTGTGCTAAGCTGAAATTCATCCAACATGGAGCTGGATGGAAATTGTTCAAAACTGCCCTGGGAAAAATGATTTGTTTGTAAATATATTAACAAAAAAAAAACCAGCATTGAAGTACCTGCCTACTAGTGTAACTTCAAATATTGATGATAAAAAGAAGCAGCACAAAGTTCTTCCTGGTCTAATGAACTCTTGATTTTTTTTTACTAACTTACAGGCAGTTAGGCTTCAGGAAGCAGCCTCACTGTCCAAAGTTTGATGTACAATGTTCCTCAAGTTTTCTTAAACTCTAATACAACTTGAATTGACTTGTCAGAAGTGGAGAAAGTGGTGGATTTCCAAATCTGTGTAATTTCAAGCAATGAGTCATAATCAATAAACTATTCCCAGAACTATAGTTAGGAAGGGAATAAAAACAAAGTGGAATCACACAGGAAGTAAGGAAATAACTTTTAAAAGAACTTTAGCTGACAGGATATTGGCTACTGATACTGTATCTGTTATTTAGGTAAATAATATGTGGAGTTTGGTTTGGTCAAAGTAAGTATAAATGATTTTCCAATGGAAGGAAGCTTTGGTTTTGGGTTTTTTGTTTTTTTTTTTTCCATTTGAGATTTACCTTTTGGGGTGATTAATTCTTCCGCAATTTCTTTTGAAATCACAAAATTCTGATTTCATGTTTTGCCAAAGGAATGTTTTCCCAGAGAAGCTGTTCTCTTTCTGTGTGGAAGTGATGTGGAAAAAAAATATTATTTGAAGACATTTATAAAGAAATAGTTTCTGGAGGGGTTTCTGAGCCTCATTTTGTGATTTTTTCCAAGGTACTTTGAGATTTAGATACTGCAATATATTTTTTTTCAGGGACTGAGGTTTTTTTGCATAGCTGGATTTCTCTGCGAGGCACATGCACAGACTGAGAGGTGGCTACAGTGAGATTGTGAATGGGGAGAAGCCTGAGCAGAGTATGGGGCATATCCTGGTAAAATATACATGATACATGTAGTCTTGTAAATAAAACCAAATCAAATTCAAGTCCTGAATGACATCTGTCACATGGGTTAGAATCAGTGGATATGACCTTTCCCACTTCCTTCTCTGTGGGTGATTTTGGATTTTATCATTTTAAAAATCTCAAGGAGAGTGCTTTGGATGTGATCTCTTTATACCCTCCATATTCCATTCTATGTATGACCAGGATTAATATAACATATGCAAACTAAATCCAGGCTATTGCATTTACCAACACTGAATTTTTATGAAGGTAGGGTAGCTCTTTGATAATCCTCCCTGGCTTTTATTTGCTTTCCTTTTTAATATTTCAATGAAAAAAAATATTTGTTACCATTTGTTATTTTGCAATTTATTTTTGTAAAGGTCTATTTGTGTTGCATTTGGCCAGAGAGTTACTGTAACTTGCTCCAAATTGCTGTCTTCCTGGAGCAATCCATGGAAATGTGTTGCTATTGTGTTAGTACCAAACTATTTCATATCTAGAAGACTGAAATCACAGGGACAAATGCAATATTTTTCTTTGCTCGACTTCTGTCTAATGAGCTCTGCTGTTGGGCAATTGGAGATCTTCATTGTAGCCCTCTTTCTTGCTAGTTCCTGTGTGACTGAGTGCATGAATTCTTAATATTCCCATTTCCCCATCTGTAAAATGGGAATTTTTATACTTTCCAGCTCTATAAAATTTATAATGCAATTAATAGGATATTGACAGAGCCGTCTGAGACCTCAGGTGGTAGGCACTATATGTAAACATTTTGACAGTTTTATTATTTCTTCCAGCTTAAAAATAGCAAGGTTTAGGAATCACATTTGGAAGAGGCTAAGAGAGTTTTGTGGTGGTTGCCAATAGAAGTATTTGGACCATCTCTCTTCCTATTTCAAAAAAGTTGCCTTGACATGCAACTATTTAAAATATAGTCCTCTTTCACTTATACTTTTCAGAATGCTCTTTTTTTAATAGAAAATTCATTGTTTCTTGGAGAAACAAAATAAAAGTGAAAACAATTCTGTGGGATTTGGACCTAATATTTCTGTAATTTTGACCTATTAAAGTTCAGTGCAATGCCTTATATTTGTTGGGAATAACAGTGGCTAGCCCAAAGGATCAGAACTAAGAATAATGTTTCTCACTATTCTTTTCAGCTGACCTTTTGCTTAGCTGTGAGCTAAGGTCATTTTCACTCTTGGCTGGGCTTCCTTGACAGCTAGGATGGCTTCTTCATGGAGATACTGAGATAAACTGGGGCCATGCATTCATTCACATTGCTAAAACCACTTCATCAAATACTGCTTCCATATAAAATACTCCCCATCTAATCAAGAAAACATCAAAATCCTGCAAAGTGCCCTTGTTAATCCTGTCACTTACCACCTAGACCATTTTTCAAGATGATTTAATTAGCAAAGTAAAAGAACGTGCTATTCTTCCAGCATTATTCACACAAGTTAAAATGTACTCTTTGCTTTAAGATATAAATAACTTGCATAAACTAGTAGAAAATACATGCAAATGTAACACTGACATTTAAAAGCAAAGATATATCCTACAGTCAGACGTGTTCTGATTTTCTGCCAATATCACCAGAGCCCCAAAGCCACAGAGAGAGGTCTACCTTTGCTAAGTTTCAACCAGAGTTGCATTGAAAAAGATCTGCCAGTGGAAAGAGCCACACACAGCAAAAATGTAGTTAGGTCTTTATTTTTACCAGATCCAGAGTGGCTTTCTGATACCAAGAACTCTAAATGTTCCAGAGAAAAGGAAAAAGCTAGAGGAGATAAATACATGCCAAAAATAAGAAGTGCAGGTGTTGTGTGCTCTATGCATATATGCTAACCCATAAAAATTGGCTTAGCAAAGGCAAACCAAAAATAGCAGCAAGAACCCATGATGCTACTCTAGATTAACCCTAGAAGCAATTCCCCCTCTTCAATAAAGTGTAGACTTACTGGAGGTAATTGTCAGCATATTCTTTATTACTGCTTCATAGTTATAATATGAGAGTGCTCCTAAGGTATAATTAAAGATTTACCTAGATTTATGAGACTTTATCATCACCAACAGGGTTAAAGAATGCCAGGGAGACCCATTGTGTGAGGGTTTTGCTCAGCAGTTTCCACAGCAGTGAGGGTATTGTGGAATTACTTCAGTGCTTTAGCAAAGCTTGACTGCTTGGCACTAATGTAAGGGGCATTATTAGAGAGGGGACGGTGTGTTAGGCCAACTGTGCACCTCTCCTTTGCTGGAAAGGAGAAAAGTGGGGGGGAAAAAAAGGGAATCAGAAGCCAACAGAAGGGGATGGATGCACTCTGAAGAGTGGAAATTAAGTAGGAAGTAGCAGTTATCATTTATAATGATGACAATAATGACATGCTGGAAAGTTGTCAGTGTCCACACAGCCCTCTCCATTTCCTTAATACTGATATTCCTTGGTGATGGATCTGTGCTCTCCCACCTGAATTCTGCACAGCCCACACTTTTAAATGTTAACTAAACAGTGCTGAGTGTTGTAGGCTTCCAGATGTTACCATATTTATTACATAACCCTTCACTGAATGTATTTAGCAAGCATAGATGATAGGATGAGCCTGGAAATCCTGGAAGGGATAGAAACAATCTGTGGTGGTATTTTAAGACATTATTGTTCCTTACCTCCCAGTTTACTGTGTACAGGATCAAGTTGCAAAGCCAAACCTGACTTTGATTAGTACTTTATTCTTTAGAGGATATGTGAGGCTGAGAAATCAGAAATCACTGTTAAGGGCTCACAGTTTGACTTTCTCTTTGCTGCATTTAAGCATACTAAAAAGAGATAAGACATTAGAATAGACACATGGTTCCTATATTAATGGCAAACGCTTTGATGATGAATTGTATCTGAATTTGCCTATGGTTCCATAGATAGATCGTGTTAGAAATTGCTCACTTCTCCCATGTTCACAGTCTGTGTTGCCGTGGGAGTTTATAGAGGGCAAAGGATGAAATTTGTAGCTGAGTTAAATATAATACTCAGTTCTGCACCTGGTCTGGAAACACTAATTGGTTATCTTGCCCTCTAATATTAGTCTTTTGCAGTGTGAATCTTTGATCCTTTGGGCAAACATTTCAGTTTCTGTTTGCTAAGGAAAGGTTTCATTCTGTGCATACAGTACATGGGTGCCTTATCACACTCACTGCAAGAGTGTAGAAAAGCTAATATTCGTGGCACATAAATTGCTTCTCTTATTGCAACTTTCACATCCTGTTCCTTCCTTCCCTGCAAATTCAGAGTTGAAGCTGTAATAGAAATTTCAGTCATGTGAAAAGGATCTAAGGTAGAAATAGAATATCTTCTGTGGGATGGATTGCCATTTTGAAAAAAAATGAGATAAAGGAAGTCAAAAGAAAATATAAAACAATAAGATTATGTTATTTTGTGCTGCTTTCCTAGAAACAACTAACATTTACAACTGCTTGAACTAAAGAACCTGTAGGACTTTGAGCACATAGCAGGCTCCTGTAAGACCATTGCAGTCTCACATGTAAACACTCGACTTTTAGAAAATTCTGGAAGTTTCAGCTACCCATTCAGACTGTACTATGTTGGTGCTACCTGGCACATATGTGATTTTTTTAGCTCCCTGATCATGTAATACTTTTTTTTTTCCCCCTATGGGATTTTGCCCCACCCCACTTCTTCTAGACAGCAGCATGAACTGTTTCCTGGACATAAACTCAGGCACAATATCAGGTAATTGTCTGCAAGGCAGTTATCCTTGTCTAAGTAGCTCTAAGAGTTGAAAGTTATCAATATCACTTGTTACTGCAAGGAGAGAAAAGACATGGCTAAAACATGAGAATAAATAATATGGAAGAAAACTCAGTCACAAATCCTTCTGCTCAGCATGGGACGTGTGGGGCCTGAAGAGCAGAATTCCTGAGCTCCTACAGTGGTGGATCAGGTTGGTCAGGCAGTGATCACATATGCAGATCTGGAAGCTGGAGACAAGAGGCTTTAACTCATGCCCCAGACTTACTCATGGGCTTTTGTGCTTTGCAAAATGGGATGAGTAGCATTGTCCATCTCCCTGTGGAGAAACACCATCAGGAATTTCGAGGCAGATACTAGATGTCAAAGCAAGTCAGCATTCCTCAGATCAGAGGCAGACAGTGAAACAGAGAGCTGAAAAGGTATTCGTGGAATAGCTCCTCTTTCCTGAGTTGTGGTGCCCCCCCATATACTGCATGATGCAGGGCTTGTGTGGAGAACAGTAATAATATAATTAAAGACAGTTTATGTTACACTTGAAAAGAAAGCAGATTTGAAGTCATATGGACCACCTAATTTTAGTATTTCCTATCTTGTAAGTGCTTAACTTTCATAAAATAAATCACAATCTCTCAATAGTCTTAGTGGAATTTCCTGGGAAGTTTTTTTAGTTGTTGTTCAAGAAGGAGGGAATGAAAAAATTCTATTTTGTGCAGCCTTAACAGCTCCCATCAGGCATGTGATTTGACTCTGATTTCTCAGGACAGATTTAAACTATTTGAATGACATGACTTTTTAAGTTACTGGCAGCAGGAAAAGGTTCCTGTCTTGGAAAGGGTGGGCTGTGGCAGCTCTGCACCGAGCCAGGGAACCCAGGCCAGATTGTGCATGCAAGCTCATGCTCTCTGGGCTCTGAGCACCTCCCCATGCTGCAGGAAACTCCTCTGCTGGTGGGGACACAGAAGTGGAGGATGTGTGAGAAAGTCCTGTTAAACACTGGCTTAGTTCCCCTGCAGGACATGTGTGTATTACTGCTCTATTGGCTGTGGGCTGATTTGGCCTTTTAAAATGTTCATTTTCCAGCAGTACTGGGAATTCTGTGAAAATCCAGTAGAGAGTGAGAGCAGGAAGGAAACTATTTGTAGGAGGGAGGGAATTAAGTGCAAGCTGCAACCAGCTTTTTCCCCCTGCACTAAAGAAACAGTGGAAGAACTTCCTTAGCTTCAGCAAATTCTCCATGTCATACTTTGAGAACTGAATGGAAAGAAAGGGTTTGTAAGAATGTTTCTAAAGTCAAGGAAAAAAAAAGAGCCTTTTAAAATGGAAGGTGGAAAATGAAGGGGAGTTCCTGACTGCCTTTGATAGAAAAATTCACAACTGTGTCTCAGGTAGAAGTCTGTATTTTTAGAGTTTAAACTCAAACCAACCACTTGTTCTCTTATTTCTATTTATATGTGGTTTTTCAAGATTTTCAAAGTGTGCTAAGAAGATTGCTCAGTTCTAAATGTGATCATTCTTATACAAAAGTGATTTTGACTAAGGAAGCAGAAGTCAGAAAGGCTTTCTTACATTTAGACTCTTAAGTGTATCCTGGTCCATAATTTTCAAGATTTCAGTAGAGGTTATAAACCTGCTTACTTAGACTACTGCTGACTTTCTGCATGCTGTGGCTCCTGCACTGTAAAACCTTGGTTGCAAGGTGCTATTTAGCATGCCCAGTGATGGGGAATCCTTTTAGAAGAAAATCTATAAAGCCTGAGAAGTTTATTTTATCTATTTTTTCCTTGTTTGTTTTTTAACAGCATTGTGTTAGGTAACTTGAAGCCTTTGGGCTTGCAACAGTTCCTGGCTTTGCTTCTTGTGCCATGTGTTGTTATATTCCTCTTTTCATGTTATTATGAGTTACCATCAGGAGATGTGTTGGTGTGGCCTGCCAAATGCTTTGAGAAGGTTTGTTCTGTGCTCAGCAAATAAATGGTTCATCAGTCCTGATATAATGGCTTGAAATCCATGTGAGAAGTACCTTTTAACACTTACAGGTATTCTCTTAGCAATAAAATGCCTTAAAAATGAAGTATGCATCAAAACTTAAGCCGTGTCATTTCCTTGAGCAAACAGAACTCAGCAGCTCTCCAGAAGGGAACAGTGACTTCCATCAAGTATTACATTTGTATATTAAGACTTTTCTTTGGTAGTATAATCAAGCTACACTAAAACTGGTCATTTTTAGCCTAGTTTCTTCTGGAACAAACCATGCACAGTCACACAGCCTGTTTGGTTCTGTGAGGCTTTCCATGCTCAAATACCTGGGACACTGGGGTTCAAAAGCCAACAGATGGATACTGACTTTATTCATTTCCCATGAGCTCCAGGTAATCAAAGACAGAGTCTCATAGTCCTCATCAGAGGGAAACATTCATAATTTATTATAGAGCAGAGCATTTACATGGGAAGTCCTGCTAAATATCCCAGCAGAGGAAAAGCCTGGGATGGGCCTTGTGTCTTCATAAATTTTACAGTTAAGACTCCAAGACAGAAATCTACTGGAAAAAAGTGTTCTGGAACTATTTGTTTACTTTGAATTGTGACATTATGGTTTCTATGACCTGTTCAGTGAATGCTACTGGACATATGGTTGACACTGCACATCACTCTGTGCGTGTGTGTCTTTCATAATGATATGATGTTCTGGTCTCTCTGATGTCTAAATCGTCATTTTCCCAAGTTGCAAAGGGTCGGTTTTTTTTTCAGGTTGGTTACCTGCTGTAGCTACAGCAGTGTGTCCAGGAAGGGATCCTAAGAAAGATGCTTTTGAAGCAGAATACTGAATTGCTATCAAAGTGATTTTTCAACCAGCTGCTGTTACAAACTGTCTCCCAGGGTTCCTGGATTCAGAGATGCCATGTGCTTCCCTGTGGTCCATTTCCACACCAATGGGAATTCAGGTTTGAAGAGAAACCTTTCCTCTGACAGCTCATGGCTGAGAGTGGCAGATGGGGAGGGACAGCTAAAGGCAGTTTAGGTCCTTCCAAAATGACCTTTGTAATGAGGATGTGGTGGAGGAGGTAGAAGTGGCCTCCAGAACCTGGAATGTAAGGATGAGGGTGAGATGAGATCAGCAAGAAGATTTAGGGACATCGTGGCCTGGACAGAGCTGGGGCACAGGATACAATTTTAGCAGCTGTATATAAAAATGTTTGTGATAATTAAAACTCTGCTGTCATCCACAGTAGGAACAGTAAAACATGAGGGCTTGGGCAAGCAGGACTAGGCTACTGCTGAAATAGTCCATTCCTTAAATGCTGATAAGTGTTTTTAATTCTGTTCCAGCCAGGTTAGTTATAAGCTCAGTGATATCCAGCTGTATGGGAACACGTGGCCAGTCCTGTCATCTCTCACCTTAATGAGCACTGAAAGCCAATAACTAGAAATTCTACCCAGTGCTCAGCATAGCAGTTCATTATATAAGTTCTACATATAGTTAAATTAGTAGCTTAGTTGACAAGAAGGTGACATAGCTCAACTTATTTTTTAAATTGCTTAGCTTTATCACTCTATTGAACAGATTGTTCAAGTATTTATAGAATACTGTGCTACAGCCAATGTGATCTGCAATTAAGGCAAAAATGGTCAAGTAAAATGACATGATCAAGCAGTTTAAAATGAATTGACCTCTGATTGCCATCAAACAACCAGAGGCTGAGGCTTGAAACACAAAATTGCCATCTTTAATTCCTTAAGGAAATTGGGTGCTGGGACTGGAATATGTTTTGAGTGAAACTTTTAGGAAGGAAAAAAAAAAGTGATGTTTTCAGACCAGGAACTTTGTTACTTTCCATTGTGGTTTAACATGTTGCTGAGTTTCAGTGAGATGACCTTTTAGAAATTTCTGTAAACCTTACAGAAATTACAGTTGTTGAAATACTAAGTCACAGACCTTGCCACCTCAAAGGGGTCACATGCCTGAAATGTACAGAGTTTAAATTTTGGTTTAAAGGGAGAAAGCATTTCATGGAAAATTAATGGAAATTCATGGAAAACAGTCCAATTGAATGGTCTAAGACTTTGCCCATAAGGACTTTCGGTCTTCCAAGACTTTCATTTCAGCCCTGAAGGAATGTGGAAGTTGTGTCTCCTGTCCAGACCTGACTCAGAGAACATGATTTCAGAAAAAAACAAACACACAAAACCAACCAAACAAAAAGCAAACAAATTTCTTTAGCAGAACAATTTTTGTATATTTTCATTTTGTGTGGAGCTAAACAATCTCTTGCTTTTTGGAACCACAGGTGAAAAGATAAGTATGAAATAAATGAATATTAAGGAATAAGGCCCAGTTCAGCAAACTGAAATACTTCAGGTTCTACTAAACCTCTACTAAACCACTTACTTTTAGAGCTATGATCAAAACATCTAAAGTGGTTTTTTTTTTTTTTTTCCTTTCCTCTCAGGAAACTTGTTTAAATCCACAGTGTGATTTGTCTGTTTGGCTTTTTTATTCCAACTTCCCTTTCACCAAGGTGCTTTATTTGGAAAAGGAGCTCTTCATTAACAGTTATTTAATTGACCCTGGTTAGCAATTGTGTCGAGGGGAGTCTTGCCCATCATCACCTTTGGCAAACTGTTGTTTTTCAGAAGGAGAGCTGGGAAAGTGATACAGAGCTAGAGAAAAAAAAAGTAGAGATTGAAGAATGCATGTTCAGAGGAACCTTTGAACAGCAAAAAGAGGAAAATTTTCCCAGAGAGAACCTCAACCAAGTGACTTAACTCCCACTGATAATGCTTGGGCTAGAGAGCTCCTGGGAGGGAGGTTGTGTACCACAGGAATCAGCTGGACATTGTGGTTGGAATGCTCTCACCCTCTAGAACAGCTTTCACAACCCAGTCATGTCTATATTCTGTACTCAGTTATGCTGATGGTGACATTTCCTGTGATTTGGAAAACAGCTTTATATGTTTCTGTTGCTAAGATGGTCAGATATTCTCTCAGATTGAAAAACACCTGGGCATTATTGTCCAAGACTTGGTTTAAAGAATTAACAATGCATCGTGTTTCAGACTGAAAGAAAGTTCAACTGTTTCAAGCAAGTTTTACTCCACAAGCTGCATTGTTTTAATTCACTTGGAGGTTCCTCAGGCTTTTTGTATTTTTAGTTTAGTTTAGAAGTTGAAAAAAGAGGTCTAGTACTGCTAGCACTTCCCTCTAGCGCAGCAGACTATGTCTTGTTTCCCAATAACTACAGATTCTGATGTTGCCAGGAAATATTTCCAGCAGATTTTGTAATAGAGGGTGTCCACTGGAGATGGGAAACAAAGATACAGGAATATCTGACATCAGTCTTGGCCAGGGCATCCGGTTCTGTTTGGATATCCGGCTGCTGCTGGATAGAGCAGAATTCATCAGCACAAGATGAAATGCTGCAGAGCAGGATTTGGACAGCGTGTGGTCCTTGCTACTGTACTCCAAATGCATCCTCAGCTCACATCCCCACCAATGCTCTTCTTGCTCTTCTCTCCAGTGGTATTTTGAGGTGGAATGTGAGGAAGAAGAGGTGTTACACACATTCTTCTACTTCTCACAGCAGAATAACAGATTTTATCATTGGGTGTTGTGGTTTGCAGTTCAGGCTAATAGCACTGCAGGAGTCCCTGCAGCTCTCCTCACTGATTATCCCTGCCTGGCATCCAGGAGCCTGTGAAAGGCTTTTTGTGTTGCTTTTTGACAGGGGAAATTTGTGAGAGGGAGAATTTTTTGCTGCCAGGGGGTGGCAGGGCAAATTTAGCTTAGCAGCTCACCTTAATTGAGTCTGCTGGTGCCTGCCGTGCACTAAAACTTCAAATTTGATCTGGTCAGCATGGCTGCATAGGTGGTTTGAAGTTGGATTTATCCAGCAATGGGAACTGTCTCCACCAATGAAAGGAACAGCCTGTGAGCCTAGTGGTCTGTGACAGCCTGGAACTCCAAATTGAAATGGGTGTGTTGGCAAGGGATGAGCAGCTGTTCCTCAGAGCAGTTAATTCTGCTCCTGCTGCCCCCCTCTTTCTCCACACAATGGTACACAAGTCTACAGAAGGAGTAAAAAGCAATATAGGTCTTCTCCACTGCTCGCCCCCTCTCATTTTATTTTTTTTTAGACCTGGTAAGCCACCCTCCCCCTTTTTTACTTTTTTGGCCAGTCAAGTTTGCAAAGCCAGCCATCCTGACTCGCTGTACAAGCAAGATAAAAATTTTAGAAGTGGAAGTTCAATGCTGCAATGTGATTTAACTGTACCTGTCTAAACCTCCTAAGCCTGACATGTCAGTATCAGAATGTGACATGACCTCATCAGAATGATGTGTGAAGCCTGGGGCGCTTCAGGAGTGCTGTTTAACCACACTAGAACATTTACTCTTAAAAAATGCTCTTTACATTTTTTAGGTTCTGATATCCCTGATCTAGTTCAAGGCCTGTGTGTAGCTGTTTACTAAACAGGTAATCACAAAGAATCCAGCCAGAGAAACAGTGGGATTGGCGTGTGGGTGTTTGAAATGAGGCAGGAAGGAGACTCAAGGAAGGCAGGCTTTGCATGTGCCCATCCATGCTCTGGATGCTCAGGGCTGGTGGCAAGGAGCTGGTGTGCATTCACACTCAGTTTGCTTGTCAGTCCCATCTGGGGAGGCCTGGAAACCTGAGCCTCACCACCAATCACTCTTATTGTTCCTTTTTACTGCTTCTTTTCAAGCAGGGGAACCCCGCTTTCCCCCCTTCCATTTTCCCTTGTTTTGATCTGTGTGGCAGAAATGCTGAGCAATCCACCCCCCAAAGGGGCATTATGTGCCAGGCACCACAGCTGGGATGGTCCTCTCCTTGGATGGCCAGTCTTGCTGGAATGGTGTCACACAGGAGCTTCAGAAGTGAGTTCTGTCATCAGGAGATTGTCACAGCCAAATTTTATTGCCTAAAGACAAGATGTTTCATTTCTGAGACAATTTGTCTTTGCTTAACCCTAAACATTTTTTAAGACATTTCTACAAGATTTGATGGCCAATATCATGTCAAAGAGGGGATTTTTTCATTTGCTTCTCTTCTCCCCTAAGGTCTCCGTCATTAACTTCAGCTGCCACAGCAGAGGGTGGGAGAAATGCTTTTGTGTTTGGGCTAGAAAATGATAATTTTTCAAGACTGTTTTAAAACATCAGATGGGAACAGAAGTTCACAAAAGTATTTCTGCTTTTTTCTTTTTTCTTTTTTTTTTAACAAACTGTTTCATAGCATATGTACCACTTAATTTGGCATATGTTAACTTCAGTGTTTTAATTGATTAGCAAAGTAAATAGATGTATATAATGGGAATAATCTGTCAGCAGCATCATGAGGCTCCAGCAAGGTGAATTCTTTCTTAACTTAAGAGTGTAGTTTGGGGGGTTTTGTTGCCTGTGATTTGAAAGAAATTTGGTACATTGTCTACTGTACATTTTGCTTTCACCCCTGCAAGCTGTACAGTCTGACAGCATGCAAATGAGAGATGGCTGTACATACCGAGGGAAGGAAAGAAAGGGATTAGGTGGACTGCTAAATACACAGTGTGGAATATTGTCAGTGTTCCCTGGTGACCTTGGGATCAGACCTTGGCCAGGAAGAAAATGGACTGTAATTAATAACTCAAAGTTCCAGGCAGCAGGGCCTTTGTTTCTCCAGGTAGGAGAAGGAAAGCATTTAATGCTGTTAACAAAAGCTCTGAAGAGAGCTCTGTTAGGGGGCATGTTGGAAAAGCTGACTTCCATGAGCTTTTCTGCAGGCTTTTCCTGGCTGCTTTGTCTTAGCAGAAGTTTTACTCCTGGATAGTCTCATGGAAAGCAATGGTACCGAAGCACTAAGATTATAGCAAGGATTGAGAACTGTTACTTGCCCACTTGCATTAGCTGAATTTCAGTTTATTCAATGTCTTTGTCCTGTGAACTATTGGGTAATAAAATCCAGGCTGTGGCATGAGTGTCTTTCTCAGTATTTAAGTTGGTCCTATGAACATTCCTACAAACTCTAACTTCATATTGGATTTTCAGCTTGTTTTACTGTAATTCTGATTTTCATTGGAAAAATTCCGCTTGGACAGCGCTGTCAAATGCTCCATTCCAGCTCTAAGGAACCCCATTTCTGTAGGCAAGCTCATGGACTCGGAGCTGCTCTGCAGGTGGGCCTCTCAAACCTGGGCATAACTCTTAAAACACAACTGTTATTCTTAGTTACTGCTCTATGGACAGCTTTCCTGAGAGACACAGTCCAAACAACTTCTCTAAAATCAATCATTCTATCTAGAGTATTGCAAAAACATCTATGACAGATTATTTTAGACGCAGTAGATAAGCACAGTTGTTTTTTAACTTGTACATGGGATGTAATTTTCACCACAGTTTTGATAACCTCCGTGCACATAGCAGTTAAAAGCTGAAAACCATTTCTTTGGTTAAAGCACATCAGCAAAATACAAAAGCATACATTGAGTGGGACAAAGGCTTTGGGGACCAGGACTTGTTGCTGCCGTTCTCTGCATGCAGCTGACCTTGTCTGTACTCTATAATGGAAGTTACTTCATCATCCAGCCTTGGGCCTCTCCTGAGCAAATGCTGCCAATCACCCTGAATTGTGCCAAAAGCCTCACCAGCCACGTCGTGCTGCTCACTGCTCACTGTGGATCAAATGAGACCAACAACCCTTAACCCCAACAGAATGGAGAATTTGTTTAGTTTCAGAGAAGCAAAAAGCACACAGGTCTGCAGTGTGCTTTTGTTTTTGCATTAGCTGTTGGTGGTTTTCTAGGGATTACATACAGTACTAAGAAAAAAGGAAAAAATGGAGTTTTACTGGTTCTCTATGTACTGTGTAAAACCCTGTCACATTCAGTGCTTGATATTTAAATTGATATGGAATGTAACCTTCAGTGAATTTGCCTGTTAATTTCGCTTGGGTTTTTTTCCTTTATCTGTAGTTTTATTGTGCATATTTGTTTTAAAAATATGAGGTATGTTTGTTACAACAGTATGATACCCCCAAGACTTTATAACATGCAAAGCTCTTCAAAGTTCAAGTTGCAGTGTAGGTAATGGCCCCAGTTTAATGTGGGAAGTTTTCAAAGATCCTATTGCATAATATTTCAGTGTTTTGTTAATTTTTGCAGCAATTGTTCAGACACAAATTGCCATTTAAATGTTTTCCCCTAACTACCTTCATCAGCCACAGATCATAGGGCACTGAGACTCCTGGCTAACAAAACTGGGAAAAAAGTATTTAGCCAACAATGACTGTAAGCAAATTTTGAATACCCAGGCCAATTACAAACCATATTCGCCCATTATTCAAAATCAAGGCAGTATTTTACCTCTTCCAGAACCTTTCTAAGCCCTTATTAGCATTCCAGATTTGCTGCAGCAAAATGCTCATTTGTCCCCACAGGAGAAATACAAATTGATTTCTCAAGGTATGGTCCATTATCTTCCTTGTGCCCTCAAAGCCACAATTGTGCTCCAATCAGGGGAGTTTGCTGAGCATCACTCCTGGTGCTCATCTGGTTGTTGTCTGGGATAATCTCTAAGTTTGCTCATCACCAGGAACCCCCTGGTGCATCACCTGTACCTGCCCTGCCCTGCTGAGGGTTTCATGTCCTTCCCCTTTTCTCTTGGCACCATTGCCCAATGAAAGGCTGAGCCAGGACCTTCAGTTTTAGGACTTTTTACAAAAAATCCCAGAGAAGGTGTAAGCACAGATGTTTTTAGGGTCAAATTGTATTCCTGAAGTTCCAGAGAAAGCTGTCCCTTATCTTGAGGCAGAATTTTTCATTATGATTTTTCTGGTCAAAACTGAGTTCACCCTACTGCAGTGAGATGTGGAATGGAAAGAACTATTTTTAAAAAGTCACTACAGAAATGGTGAATAAGCTTCCTGTATCATACTCCTCAGGGTTGGTTAGGAGTGTTTCTCATCAGAATCCCTGGCTCCTTTCAAAAGAGAAGTTGCATAAAACTCGCCTTTTTTAATGTGCCCATTATGAGAATGGAAGAGCAGTTATGTGACAAAAAGGCCAAATGCAATCTTAGAATGTTGTCAGCATCTTCACACTGGTGAAGCTGTTGGTTTATTGCAGAACTAATAGATCCTGTGCATTTGATACCCTCTCAGCTCATGAATGTTTTTCAGTTTTCATGTTGCACCTCAGCCACTTCTCTAAAGGGCTTTTCCTATGCTCAACTACTAAATTTCTCCGTTGACATATTTCAATGTAATTAAACTTATTGCTGAAGAAAACATAATTCTTCTTTTAATAGGGCAATTTACATACTGGGTAACTTTAGACTTGCTTGCTGAAAGACTGTTTGAAACTTTATTTATAAATTCTTTCTCTTTAATGTTTTGAGAGTCACTCATCGTGGTTCTATTCTCATGCCAATGAATTAGTTCAAAATATAAGACAGTTTCTGTAATTTTCTTATTTAGCAGATTATAGTGAAGGCCTTGATTTGAACTCCAGTAGCTTAAAGGTATTTGATTATTTATTTAATGCATGTGATCCCCACACCCCTAAAGTCCTCCCAGCCCAAATGGAGAGACTGTACAACAAGAGTAAATTAAACAACATCTTAGGCAACACTAGGGTTTAACAATGACCAAAAATCTGTTTTGGACTCATACTTCAAGTTTGATTTTAAAACACAGATTTCAACTTGATTTCTTGTGAATATTTTTGTTAAATGCCAACAGGTTCATTTCCTGTCACCAATAAACCCTGAATTCTAGTTGTAGGTAAAGATATGCAGTAGTCCCATAATGGGATATCCTTTTATCTTTTTATGCCAGTTCTGCAGATCTTCTGATCATTTTTGTGCTTATTATGCACAATTTAGTTCTTCCTTGGTTTGCAAATGAGCCACAAAAAGAGATTGATTTTTACAGATGTTTGCTATTCAATATTGGTTGATAAATGTTTTAGATGTGGTGTAGAGCTCATAATTAAGGGTTTACATTCCATAGACCAAAACTTCTTGATATAAAACATTTATTAGCTAATATGTACCACAGATACTGGTAGGTGCAGTGCTATTGGAAACTTCCTATATATGTGTTGATGACTGAGATCAAGTTACTGTTTCTGCTTCCCTGGTTCCCTGAGTAAAAGGCTTACATGCAGGAGGAAGGTCTGTGTAAGCTATATGCTTGTTACAGGAGATTGAGCTTTACTACAAATACATTTTCTCATGCATATGGATGGGAGAACTGACATGGGTATGGCTTTTGATTTTCATTTTGAGCCTTCCTGCCAGTTCCATCTCTTTGAATAGGAGTAGCAGAAGACTCATACTTCAGCTCCAGGAACTAGAACAGATTTAAGTGGGGTAAAGGCTTCTCCATAGCCCTTGGCTAAGTGACCACCCATAAATGCTTCCTAAATGCAAGATGAAATCACATGAATTCAGTCACTTGAAATCTTCTTTCAGTGAAAATGTACTAGGTTGAAAGTCAGAGACTAATAAATTTTAGCAGAATATGAAGATTATATCTGAGGAACTGAATGAATGCTATCAAGGAGTCATTTGCCATTTTGAAAGTTCTTGCAATGAAATGAGAGGACAAAAATGATAGTGATAGAATTCTATTTTCCTGCCTGTTTTACTTGCCTGACCCCTAGTTAGCTATGTCTTCATTAAAAGAACAAAACTGAGAATTTCACACCCATTTAACACCAAGTTAAGTATCACTTAACCCCTTGGTACTGACCAAATGTATCCCCATTAAGCAGAGTTTTTGTTAGTACCATCCCAATTAAACAGCAGTCACAGCTATTCACTAACATTATACCAAATTAGTTTCCTGGGAGGTATCTTAATAAAGCAACCATCCCAATTAAGCCTGTCCTCATTAGATGGAGGATACAGTATTACTATTTTATTGTAATTGAAGAAAGGCTCGTGGTCCCATTTCATATAGTTTAGCTACAGAATTATTAATAAACAACAGTCCCAACTAATACATTAGTGCTGACTCAGAATATAATAACATTGACCTATTAAATATGGCATTTGCATGTAATCAGGAGCTTCTAGCTGTAGTTTTCAGAGCCACTGGAAAACAGAAGGATTTTTTCTTCTTGTGATGTCCTTGCTCTTCTTTGTTGACATCATCACATTTAGTCTGTACAAAAGAAGTGTTGAAAAACATAGAAATTGCTGACTTAGGCTCCTTGGAGCTTTTGGAGGTGATGACTGTGATAAGCTGGAAATCTTTTGAGCTTATGGTGTTTGCAGTTTCCCAAATGTAATTCAGATACTTTGCTAGCTCTAATTTTTAGCTTTAGCTCCAGTTGTTTTCTAATACAATCCTGAAAGGGTGAATTTGGACAATCTCATCTTGGCCATTTTGAGCACATATGCTAGAACTAAGTCTTTTTGGCTCAGCTGTAGCTTGAATCTAATGAAAATGACAGATAATGCAGAGCGCTGTGTGCCTGCCAAAAAAGAGGATATTTCCCATGAGATAGCACCTGGTGATGCAGAAATAGACACTATAGATTTGTGATTGGCTGGTACTTACCAGTATTCATATCTAGTCAGTATTATCAACCACACAAGATCACATCTTGGATAATAACAGCAACAATGGCATGCATAAAAAATTACTGCAGCAAAAAAGGGAAAAAAATAGATCAATTATGTCAATTATATGGTAGCACTTTTTTTCTCCTCACAGTTTCAACACTGAGAAAAGGTGGCATCTATCTCTGATCTAATTATTCACATGCTTATCCATTTTTTTCTTTCACTTTTCTCTTTTTCACACACATAAAACATTTTCCCTTTAAAAAACAGTGTAGAATCAAGCATGCATACATTCTGTATGTGACTTACATTTTAGCAGCTGAGTAGCTGGCTACTTGAAAATAAGAAAGCATAAAAAGATTCTTGTGTTGGCTTTCTCTAAAAGGATATATATTGGGATGACCTTACCTGAGAGCAAAAATGCCATCAGCCAGAAAACTGCCATAAATTAAAGTGCTATTTAAGCCCTGATTCTAGTAAAAGGGTCCAAATTTCCAAGGTGCCCCTAATGGGTCTCTGTTTGATGATAATGGAGCTTTTCTCTGAGGGAGTGTATTCACCAAAAAAAAAAAAAAGACAAAAAAAATCACAAACACAATGTCAAAGCAAAAAAAAAAATCATCCTCCCTTTATTTGGAATTGTTGTATGTAAACTCCAGCCTGGAAGGGAGACTACAGCTCTGCTGAATTCAGCTTACCTAAGGTGAAATAATAATGAACAAGGTGATTCTGAAAAAGAAATACAAAATCATTAAGCAGATCTGTAAATTTTATAATGAATCATTTCAATTAGATTCAGGCAGCAGCAGATGTTAACTCATTTTGGCACGCCCAAGCTTTGAGGTTCTTAGGCTGAATTACTTTTTTTTTTCAGGTGGAAACTTGATGAATCTCACATTTAGAACAGTGCATGAAAAAAACGTGTTATGTAAAAACAGAGCAAATGGGCCCTTCATTTGCTGATTAATGGGTCAGGCCTCTCTTCCTACACCACGAGGGGCTTTTAATGTGAGAATGTGATAATAGGTTCACAGAGGCAACAAGCTAGGGCTTAATGCTGCTGGTGAGCCCAACAGTATTTTTGTGGTGGTTTTTCTGGAGATCTCCTTGCAGTAGTCCAGCAGTGCCACGGAGGGACAGGCATTCCCATCCACAACACAGGTTGTGTTTGCAGAGTGAATAATTTGCTCTTTTCAGTGGATTTGTTGGGCAGTCTCTGGGCAGTTGCATTCATGTGGTATGCTGAGAGAGGTTTTATTTTTTAATATAGAAGAAGGAGCCCATGAAATGCCCACCTGTGTTTGCACAGAGATTTTAATGTTCACATTTTAAAAGTCCTTGTGTTAACCTAACCACAGAGACTGTGTCACTACACAGGATTTAATAGTCCTCTCTCTCACCACTTTGCTTTTGCCTAGTCTACCTGAATGGTCCAAGCCATCTGATTTTTGTCTTGCTCGCTCTTAACCTTGTCTGCTGTGATGGGAAGGGTGGTGTTTGGTTTACACTGAGCAGCTGAGCAGATGTCTCTGTGATGGCACTGCCTGCCTTTGTACTGGGAGGGAATTTCTGCTGGCTCATAGCGCTTCCTGAAAGAGCTGTCTCTTTAAGGACTTATCTCATATTTTCAGAAATTGACTGTGAAAATTCTAAGTAATGGTGTGACATGATCACACTCACTTTCCGTAGTTAATCCTTCACTAGGGGTCAGGCGCTTTCCCTGCTCAATGAGTCATTTGATTGTCATCTACCTTGCACAAAAAAACTACGGAGCCCCAAGCACTGTCTGGTAAGGATGACAGGCAGTCACAGTGCTGAGCTCTGTGCAGGAATAACTGAGTTAGAAAAAAGCTGCTGGCACTGTAATAAAGCGTTTAATGGACAGACAGCCTCTTTTACCTTCCTTGGGGTAACACTAAATCCCTTTTTATTGTAGTTTGCACAGATGTTAGTGAGTTATCCATTTCTCTAATCATACCAGAAGTTGGCACATCCATCTTGAGTAAGAAGACCAGCCCACTCTGTTTTTGAGAGTCCTTTTTCTAATAAACTTGTGTCACTTTCAGGTCAGTTTCACCAATACAAATAAAATTCAAACAAATAAAAAGTATATTGTCTCATGATGAGATGTATGTAATTATGTCCCTTAGGTCAGTTTAAATTTACAGTGGGAGTTACACTGTGTATAACCCTTCCTGCAATCTAGATTTTCCTGCTGCTTTAAAAAATAAAACAAACCCACCACAATATTTAGCCAATATATTGTAGCCATGTGGTAGTCTCAGTTTTGGAGCTGAATGCTCTATATGATTCATTTTACTCTGCAATTATTTGTATATAAATGCATCTTTGTGTCCTGCGAACAATATCTCCCCTCCTCCCTCCGATAAATCTTTGTGAATGGAATCCACTTGTTTTGTTTATCTCCTCTGCAAAGTGATGCTAACTGGCTCCCTAAATGCAGTGTATTTATATTTGTTTCTATTCTTTTGCATGCTGCATCCTCATTCAATTGCATCTTCTTGCTGAAGAATTTATTTCCCTTCACGTGGTTATTCCTGAATGCCACGCATTTATTGATGAAAGGAAATAAAAGCTCGGGTTTGGGGCTGGGTGGGGAGAGAGAAAAACCCAGAGCCTTGATCGTCCCCGCCAAGGTGCTGCATGCTTCAACTGCTAGTGTGCTCACAAAGGTCAGCTAAAGTTCAGGAAGGGATAAATGATTGCTACTTTGAGGGGGTCCGTGGTAAGCCTTGTTCTTTCTTGCGCTGAGTTGATGGGTTCACAGCGGTAGCTGAATTTTGATAGATTGGCAGACACTGAAAGGAAATGCTAAATCTGCCACAGGGACTCTAACTAACTTCATTTTCTAGGGGCAAAGGGTAAAAAGACAAGGGGTACTGTTCAAGGGCAGGACATCATATGACCTGGTCAACAAAGCTACCACTGTTGTTTGTTTGGATCCTTGCCTTGTTGTACCTGGCTTCTTA
This sequence comes from Camarhynchus parvulus, assembly GCF_901933205.1. Taxonomy (NCBI): domain Eukaryota; kingdom Metazoa; phylum Chordata; class Aves; order Passeriformes; family Thraupidae; genus Camarhynchus; species Camarhynchus parvulus. The sequence continues at coordinate 15,103,676 of NC_044581.1, read as the reverse complement.
ACAAAAGGCCTTACCAGCAGGGTGGGCTATCAAAATAAACATTAAAGGTTCAGGGGTTGATGCTAGTCCTTTGTGTATGTAAATTTACTGCTCTCTGGGGTCTCACTGTAAATGAGAAGGCCTGTCTCTGTTGTGTTTCCTGGTAAAATACTTTTAATAAATAAATCAAAGACTATGGAACATTAACTATTTCTCACCAAAATGGAAAAAGACTGCAGGGTTGTTTTTGTTGGGTTTTTTTGTCCAACTGTTTCCGTACTTTGCCATAAAAAAGAAAACCTCTCTCAGCTTCCAAACACCTACAGCAAGCTACACTGACAATCTTGCAAAACAAAAACCCAACCTCCCAGGTTGGCTGTTGAGTTTTACACCGAGCTGATGTGCTGAATATATCTGACTTTTTATACACGCCTTGAAATAGATACAACAATTGATTAGGCTGAAGGCCAGGTTTTGCTAAGGTCAGTTTTACCATAGGTTCTGTACAGTCTAGGCACATCTGACATCCGGTTGGTACACGAAATTGTAAAGACTTTATTCACAAACTGGGTAATTGTGCACATAAATGCTTAATTAAGTGCATTTGTCCGGGTCATTAAGCTGGTTGTATACACAGTTGTGAAAACTGTACATTTCTACCTTTTTCTTCTTTTTAATCTTAAGTTTCCTTTGTGATCTCCTAACACATTCTGGAATGAATGAAAGAATTTATGCTCTGAGAGAATGGGGAGTTTGAAATGTTTGCAAGGGAATCTGAAACCATGTGAAACCAGCTAATGTTTCAGATTTCATCAGAAACTCAGCTCAGTGATTCTCCAGGTTTACAAACCATATGGTGAACCTGAGTCTAACTTTCAATGACCAGAGTCTGATTTATAGTTTTCCATGGCAATTGGTCAAAAACTGTGATTTTTCCCAGGCTTCAAAGAAAAACTAGACAAGCTTAAGTGATTTGACTGAGAGCTGGGTTTAGTCTGAAATCAGCACTCACAAGTTGACTGCAGGTTGGTAAACATGGCTTCTAAACGGCCCAACCACATTATCAGTATGCAAAAATTAAAATTGGCTGCTTTGCTGGCCAAATATTTTTAGTACCATTGGCTTCATCTCTTTGTTTATCTTTAAGGACCACTTGGGGAAGAATAGAAAAATCTCGTTTTGATTTTTTTTCTTTTCTTTTTTTTTTGGGTCAGTGTTTAACAAGAACAGAGCTCACACAGCCTCCAGGAACCAACCTCTTGACCAGCACAGGTTAATTTAGCTTTGTTCCCACTTCTGGGAACTGGACAGAACATATTGCAGGGATTTTGTTTTATTGGCTTTTTTTTTTCCTAACAAGGAGAAGGTCTCAAAGCACTTTACCTCACCCAAAACAGCTCTGTGAGAGCTTTCTTCAAATACCACACACATTTTGAGCTCAGCAACACAAGTCAGGACACACAAGAGTCAGTATCTGTTTATTGGGATAAATGAGATCTGGACAGGATTAGAAGATGAGTCAGATTGCGTTCTACAAGAGCATAAATGACTGCACAAGGCTTGCAAGCAGGTTGATATATATTTTTTTTTTTTAACAAGAGAGCAAGAGGGTTTTTTTCCTTTTTTTTTTCCCCTTTTTTTGTCCTTTAGTGAGGTGTTCTGTATAATGCTGGAGCTAAGCACCATACCTAAATGAAACAGGAAAAATGAATTTACTCAGTTGTACAGCCTTCTATGCTGAAGGTTGAAATTCTGTTCAAGCTAGTGATTTTAATGAATTTTAGATGGAAATCCTAAATAAATTATATAGGAGGTATTTCAGAGGTTATTTTAATTTGGCATATTTTGGTTTAGTTTAATTTAAAATTCAGAAGCTGGGAAGGAGTTGAATTGAATGAACATTTTGTACAGCCAGTTCAGCTGCTGTATTTACTAAAGTTGTTGATGTTGTTGCTTGATTTCTGTACTATTTAGATGAACAATGATCTCCTAGATCAGTTTGGGGTTTTTTGTTGATTTTTTTGGGTTTGTTTTTTTTTGGTTTTTTTTTTCAATCAAGAGGGCACAACAAGATTGCCAAATTTAGTTGAAACATTTTGTGGATAGGATATAAGCCCCTGTCATGTGCAATGCAATCAGGTGTTATAATATTCCATCATTACAAAATGAGGCTTCCTTTAGTGAAGAGTGCAATAAGTAAGTGATATGTAGCATTCTGGATTCATCAAAGGCAGTGGGTAATTTTGTCCAGCCAAATTCTCCACAATGTTGCAGCTCAAGGTGTGGTCTTGAGAGATCACTGGCTTACAGTACCCTGGAATGTGCTTTCACATCTGTTTCTCAGGAAAATGAAAGCAAGTTTCTCTTGATGAAAACATCAGTGGTTAATGGCAGGTCTTTGGGGAGGTGAGCCTTGCCCGTGTGCAGGCAGATGTGAGGAAGGGCTGCCTGGACCTGAGCTGCGGGCTCTGACTGTGAGGAGCACTGAGCTCGGATAAGGGATGCTGCTCAGGGCTGCTGCTGGGCCTGCCTCCTCCTTAGAGCCCCTGGCAAGGAGGGCAGGGCATGGCAGCTGACCAGGGCTTGCAAAACACCCTGCAGAGCTGTCTCCATGGAGGGATCCAGCCCCTAAATCACCCACAGGTCAGTTATTGTGTGAGGGAAAACATCACCATCCCCTGTGTGGGCATGGTTGTGACCTTCAAAGCCTGCTGGAGAAAATGTCTGCAAGAGATCAAGAACAGATATTTCCTTGTCTTAAGAGGAACCAGAGTCACACAAGAAGAGCATGCAGGTTGTAGGCACCCCAGGAGATACACAAACCACAGAGCTGCTGGTGTCTTCTCAAGATGTTCTCAGTGGTACTGAATCTCTCTTCCTTCATGTCCTCCACTTCTACTCATCCTGAGATTTTCCTTCACATTTCTTTCCTCGGAGGGCCAGAGAGGAAAGGAGCAGCTGCTTGATAGCACAGCAAACTTTGAATTTATTTAGTTCATCTTTTAAACTATCATTATGGTTTCAGCAAGCATCACTTGCAAAACAGTGAAATTTGTCTTATTGTCTGAATTTTATAAACAATCACAGGGCACTGAACTTGATATTGCTAAAAGCAGCAGAGTTTTAGTATAAAATAACAGATGTTTGGCTCCAGAGCATGGGCACCACCTTCTAACAAAGGTGCTTCCCTAAACACTGATCCAAAGGTCAGGCAGTCTCTCCTTGCTCCCAGTTCACTGATGGACAAGCATATTCTGAGGTAGTTGCATTTTCTGGCTCTATTATACACAGAATATTTGTTCATTCCAAGAAGATTCAATATTGAATTGTGTGACTCTGATAAGCTTGACAAAAAGAAGGCTCTTGTGTTTGCTGGAGGAACAAATGCACTGGCTTTCATGGTAATGTGAATCCAGCAGGAGAAAAAGGTGTAATTAATTGCACTTGAGCCAGTTCAGAGCAGGAATGTAATGTCTCCCACATTTCCATCGTTACTCTGCAACCACTCAAAACTTGAGGGGGCCTCCCAAGAGCACCCTCAGGGATGTGTAAGTACAAAACATGGATGTCAATTATGCATGCCTAAATCAAATGAATAGCTTGGCCTGACCTCACTTTCAGCTGGCCTTGCTTAGAAACAAAACTCCTACAAAACAAGAAAGTTCTTGCAAAAGGAAGTATTCTTCATACTTTTCAACTTTTCCATCAGCTCAGCTGCTATTTTATGGGTGTAAGAGGGTGCATCTACAGTGGCTTTTTTTCCTCAGTGTTTCTGTCTTGAGGGGAGGAACCTTTCTCTGAAATTAGAGACCATCGTAGCTCTTTATAATGTCGGACGCTGTGAAATCTTTGATTGGTCTTAAATCTGTCTTTTAAAACCCATCTTTTAAAATGTGATCTTGGCAGAGAGAAAGACTTGCCAGACTGGGCCAGTGGATCAGGCTTACCAGCATATTATCCCTGCAGGTTTTCAGGCACAGTTTTGGAGAAAACAGTAAATCAAAGAGTTGGCTGAAAATAGATACTGCATACTATTACTGAGTTCTAATTCTCGGTGTGACAGACAGAATTGAGAGGCTTTATTGAGTGATAACCGAGGAGCATCTCCACATTCCCAATCAGGAAATCTAGTCTAAAATTGCTGGCTTTTTGGGTGCCTAGGCTTGTCCATTGCCAGGAGAACAAAATGTACAAAATACAGCATTGTAACAGAAGAATTGGTTGAACAGAATGAATCATTAGTGCTTACTCAATAGGTGGTTCTTTGGAATAATTTTATATTTAAATGCACTACAATTATAATTTTCTTGGGTACTCACAGTCTTTGAGTCAAAGTCATATCCCCTTTGATTTTCTGTTCAAAAACCAGAAACAAAGCTCTCCTTAGAAAGCACTCTTCATTACATTTAATCTAGATTTAGTTTAGGATATTGATGGTCTCAAGACACTCAAATGTATTCAGAATTTGGTGTTCAAGTAGGTTTTAAGCACCGTTTTCCAGCTTATCACAGGCTGTAATTTTCTTCTCTGCCCACAGTATTTCCTGTAATTCAACAAAGGCCTTGGTGGAAGCTTTGGAAATAGCTTAGGCAATATTGAGACCCATTGTTTGAGGATTCTGACTCAGTTTTTGACCAAGTGGCCCCACTGCTATCTATTGCTAGTAAAGTCAGTTCTCCTCCCAAACAACAACAACGGCAACAAAAAAATTAAGGCTAAGAATTCCTTCCCTGCATTGCTGCTGAAGGAGATAATTCTGCAGCAAATTGACTTGTATCCACAGAAATGGTGTGGCAAGACACCATATGTGGTAATTGTATGCACTGCTCAAAATATTTTAAATGAACTTGTTCTTACAAAGAAGTTATGAAGTTAACTTTTATATGTGTGTGAATAATTAAACTATTGTCACTACTCTAAATTATCATCTATTGTTAACTTACATCATTAAATCTTGCTTCTTTGCTAAAGAATAATGAAAAATACACTTAATTAACAGTTATTGCAAGCTTGAGGCCATTGATAACACAGTTCTCAGACTGAATTTCACAAGTGTGTTTTGTACTTGACTTGAAATTGCTGCTTTATTCTAAAGCCCCGCACAGTGATGTGGGCATAACAAATTTCGTATCAGAAGAACAAACTCCCTTAGTAAATTATGTCACTGTTGGTTAAGATTAGGTTGCTACAAGCAAACAACTCGAGCGTTATTTTTTTTTCCAGTGCAGAGGGAGGAGTTATGGCTTGAGCCTGCTGTTTTAGTTGCTTTTAGCAAATTTATGAAAGGCTTTTGCTGTGTGCCAAATCTGAGAAAAATCCCACCCCCTTTGCCTCGCAGCTTCTCTGTGCCAATCCATCAGGAGATTTTGGGGGTTCTGTAACAGTTCCCTGAGGAAAGGGACTCTGGTTAATTTCCTTGTTGTTTCGATTACAGAGGTGATAGGGCTTTTTTTCCTTGGATATTGTTAAAGAGGCTTGCCAGCACTGTAAAGAATGTGCTGCATTCTTCGGATGAAATAAGGCCAATCAGTGGAATAATGAGGAAAGTAATATCTCCCTAGAGAGTCTGATTGGGTTTTCATCAAATCAGCCAACCTTTTCCAGTCATTTACACCAACGTTCACTCCATGCAGGGTGTTATGCTGTCTCAGATTCTTTCCTCCTTTTAAATCCCTTGTGATTATTACTGATAACTAAATAATTGGGATGAGGCAAATTTATGTATATTGTATATGTTCTTCTTTTTAAAATTAATTATTTTGCTCTTATTTTCTCTGATATATTTTAAACTACCTTCTGCTACCCTGGAAGCTATTCCAAAGAAAAGAGGGATATGCAAGAGCTGAAAGATTTATTCCTTTGTGACACTGAATGCCCTTTTATTTTTAATATGTGGGGTAGTCTCCTATGAATGGAAGGTTACCTACTGCTAAGAGTACAATCCCATGACAAGATGCCCAATTCTTTTTGTTAATTATAGCTTGACACATTTATTTTTATTTATTCATTAATTTTCCTTTCCAAGATAAACCTCTAAAATGAGCCTTTTAATTTATTGGGGAGTGAGGAGAACAATAGTTACCATGATCTTCCCTTATTTCCTGCTCTTTTCTGTGTCAAGAGCACAGCGTTAAATGCACGAGGAACATCCAGCTACTGAGACAGAAATACTTCTCCTTCTCTTTCACTCAGAATTCAAAATATGTAAAGGTTTGCACACAGCTTCTGCAGGTGGTTTCTTGCTGTACCTACAGACATCAATAATCTGTTCTGAAAAATATAAAGATTACCATGTTGGGCCAGATCCTCCCATGGTGTAAATCAGCTTGGTTCTACTGACACCGGTGGCTGTCACCCAGCATGAGTCCCTTCAGACACACATGGCAAGTTATTGGCACACCAGGGCTACTGCTCATACATCATTAAGTAGCCCTTTCCTATGAAACCAGTACCTCTTTGCCGTCGAATGAGAAATAGGCAGGAGCACAAAAGATGCAGGGTGCTGCAGAGCTGTGCTGCTCCAGTGTGTTTGCAGACTAAATGTAGCAGTCAGCCTGTGCTGGCAGCTGCATACATGACTATAGAGTGCCTAAAATAAGGGGGGGCTGTGATTCCCTTCTGTGCTGTGCACTGCTCTGTTCTGGAGCACAGACAAAAAGAAATCTGGTCTCCTGTGCAAGTTATCTTCCTCCAGTGGCTGGAGCAGTGCAGCTTCGTTATACACGAACACATTTATGGCATCTTTGACAAGCTCCTGGACCACATCAGCCATGATCTGATTACATCACTAAAATTAATGTGGTCTTTGGATGTTTTACACAACAATCTGGGAGGCATTTATTTCCTGCACTTGGAGGGGGGGGACATGTTTAGCATGTGAAAGTTTTCAAAATTAACTGAGTTCCATTCACACCAGTCCTCCCACACCGCTCAGCAAATGATTCAAAGCCTTCAGCGTGATTTCATCTGTGCAGACTCTAATCCACTTACTTAATGAAATACATAATTAACATATTATAATTGCAGTAAAGATGGTTTTGACAGAAATCATTTCCCGTATCTAATACCGTGGTAATTTAATCTGTTCCCCACTCCCTAACACGACCCTCCGTGATTAAGTTTCATAAGAATTTTTTTGATTGATTGATTCATCTGACGTGCCTGGGCCCTGCTAAAGGAGTGTCTGTCAGTTTACAGAGCTACGTGATGTTGTGGCAGATGGTTGTGGAGAGGCTCTTTGCGCTGTCTCCCTGTGTGGTCTTTCTTTTTTTTTTTTCCCCTAAATGCCCTGATAATCCAAATACAGCAACCCTGATCCACTAAATCGCTACATGTTTTTATATGCTGTCTTTTAGTTGTGTGTATAGTTATTAAACTAGGGAAGGCAGGATGTGTTAAACTAGGAGGTCTAAATCCTAATGCTGTCATTCACTTCCACAATAAAACAACCCACACAGATACTTTTTATTTGATTTCTCTTTCTGTTTGTTTTCAACACAATCTCTCTAGTCTGTCATTCACTCTCAGGCAGTTGCTTGAGTTAAAAGGGCCAGCAAGCCAAGTTATGCAGGCCCTCTCAGTTAAATATCACTTGTTACCTGCAGGAATATATGGGGAACATTACCAACCACTCGCTCTTCAAGTCAGGCTCAAACGGCTGCTCTCTTGATATGGGTCATGACTCATGAGATAATATCCAGTAAAAGGTCTGTGGCAAATGATTACTTCCTTTTCATAGAGTGAAAACCTATAATTTTTTTAACGCTGTCGGTCTCCAGGAAAATGTGTCCTAGTGACATTGTGAAAAAAAAATCAAATCCCAAAGGAAGGGATCCTGGATGCCTTCCTCTGAGACAAACCAAACCCTTTGGCAACAAAAATCATCCTCCTCTCACCTTAATTCCTGTCCCTTACACCATCCTATGCTCCAATATAGCATTTTCCATTTCCGGTTTGCTTCTGTGGTAGGAGTTAACCAATTTGTCAGTTCTGTACTGCATTTGCCTTTGTCCATGGCTTTCATGCAGCTGGCCAGGTCTCCAGCACCTCCAGGGAAAAGTAAATAACTGTCTGTGCTTGGGGCAGATGACAGACAAAGACATGGCCCTGGTAAGTCATCCAGCCATTGTCAGAGCTTGCTCAGCTTGGTAACACCAACCATCCTATTGCAGGTTTGGGCACTGGTACCTGCAGACTTTGTTATCCACAGCTCAGGGGTTCCCTGGCACCCTGGGCAGCACCCCTGGCAACATTTCCCCTTTAGGGCTTGACTTTGTTCACAAAATGGGCTGCACAATGCAGCCATAGGTATGTGAGAGGGCTCAGGGCTGTGGTGTCTGGGTGTCTGGCCTTCTCCTGGGACCAGGCAGGAGGTGGACAAGCAGTTTGTCATGTGTGAGATGGTTTGCCCCAGGGACAAGGATTTTCCAGGGTTTCTCTTCTGGAAGACAGCAGGTTAAATGTGTTTTAACCCTTTTAAGTTGGTTGTTCAGACTTTTAAAAGCCTGTCTCATGAGGTGAGACAGCACCACTGGGAGACAAAGGTAGTGGAAGCTCAATCTCTCTTTGGAGCCAGGATGCAGCAGCACAGCCATCCAAGCAGCAGGACAATCCCTCAGGGGCCAGTTTTGCCCTGCAGCTGTGTCAGTTTGTGACACTGGTTGGTGCCAGGCAGTGTGGCACTGGGAGGGATGTGGCACGAGGAGCAGTGTGGCACAAGGAGCAGTGTGGCACTAGGAGCAGTGTGGCACTAGGAGCAGCATTACAGGCCAATTCCCAGCCTGGTGGCGTGAGGGATGCTGACATGAGTGGTTTATGGCTTGTAAGAGCTGAGGTGTGCTGCAGGCTCAGAGACCACAGTGAGCTTCTGTGTGCTGTCATGCCCCAGCTGCTGGAAATGTTTTGAATAGCAGTCCCTTGGCTCTGTTGGTCAAAAGGTGGATGAAGGTGGTGAAGTTGTGAACAGTGAGCAAATCTTTGCTTCCTGTCAGCCTGAGCCTTAATTTTTTGCTTTCCCATAACTGCAAATAGTCTCAAAGGGTCTGGTGGACAATGCTGCTTATATGTCACAGGGCAGAGACCTGGGTCTTAAAAAAATTGCTGGACAGAGTTGCAAATTGCAACATTCATTCTGTTTTACCCTGGAATGTCCAGGTGGGTGTATTCACTGACAAGGAGGGTAAAGACAGTAGAAAATAACAGAAAATAATTTACAGCCTGTCTTTGCTCTGCTTTGTTGTTGCACTTTATAGTAAGTCAAAGGTGACTCAGGCTCCAGCCTCTGTGATGGTCGTAATGCACAAAAGGGACTGGAGGCAGAGCTGCCTCACCTGTCCTGCTGCCTCACATACCTCTGAACATTAGATCTTGGGCAAGTGCTTCTGACAGAAGCCTCTGTTCATGAAAGGCTCAGTCTTCGTCCTCGTAGGAGGATGCGTGAATCATTTCTGATGATGTGGAGCTGCATTTAATTGTGTCATCTTTCATAAACTGAGTGTGTACCAGTGCTTGACAACATCCTGGGTTTGTGGGGCTTTGTTAGAGATGTGAAATACAGCGTATTCATCCATTTCAGCAGGGTTTTAAAGACTAGTAAAGGTTTAGGTGCCTAATTTCTGTTGATGAGCTGATGCATTAGTTGGGGTTTATTTGCCTATCAGTTCTCACTGACCTGTGTACTACTGGTGTGTCTGCATTAAAAGTTATGCCAAGATTATCCTAGCAAAGTCTTTCCATGGTGCCTCTAAATCTGCCACTCCTCCCAGTGACAGATTGTATGCTCTGATCAACAAAAGCTCTGCTTTTCCCATTGAGTTGTGAAACACTTACCTGGGAACAGCTTGAGCACAGAATGTGAGACGAATTAAGAGGCATTTATGCAAAGGGAGGGCACAGATTTTGAAAAAAAATAATTCAGATGGTCAGCTTTTTAAAACACTGGCACAAAATCAGAAGCATGGAGAGCACTGGCTCCCACCCCAGCCCCTTAGCCAAACCCACAGTGAGTTCAAGGAGGCCACTCAGAACGATGCACCCCAGCTCCTACATCCGAGCCAGTGAACTCATTGAACTTGACTGAAATTCCTGTCGGTGCATTTTCTTTTTCCTGTGAGTGTGGAGGGAGGGGGGAGGCTCCTTTGTGAGTGGCAAGTGTACATGAACACCACCACATCAACTGCCAATATGTTATGAGGCCTTGGTAACAATCTGGAGTCTCTGGGGAGCTCTGCTGCAGTTCAAGTGAGTATCAGACAGAGAGAAAACAATTTCTGGTGCCAATAATGCAGCACAGATGAAAAATGTTTTAATATTTGAAGCTGCTTTATGGCAGAAGCAATGACAGTGATGGAGTCAATGTCAGCTTTTTTCCTTTAAATGTCATCTTTCGTCTATGAGTTTTTTCTGCTCTGGAGGCATGCAAGCCTGATGCTGACTGTTTGCAACCATTGATCATTGATTTTATTCTAAATGGAAAGCTTGCCAGAAGACTAGAAATTCTGGAATTTATTAGGATTTCTTTAAGAGGCACTTTAGCTCAACAGTTCTCATTACTGTCTTTACAATGTTACTTATTTTTCTTTTTATGTCATATGATTTGTAAAGGGTTAGTACTCAGAGAACAATATACGATTAAACCACTGTGCATGCTGGAGTTGCAAGCTTAGAGGGGAAAAAAGGATTCTTAGGAAGGCTAAGCACATATCTGAGTGTTAAACAACTAATGTCTCTTCAGAACCAAAAGCTCTATTTTGAAATCTGTGAACATGATTTTTATTAAACAGCAGTTTTGATTAAATAAGGTCACTCTTAAATTAATAACTCTTAAATACATAAATAAAAGGGCTAAACCATCTTTATATTCTGACATTTAGTGCATAAACAACGTACTGTATGTACCAAATGTCAGAATATAATGAAAGTTTGTCCTGTTAAACTAATACTACTGATGGGCAAAAATGTCTTGGACTCTAAAACCTCTTCAATGCATTTATTTACAGCGACATTATTCTGAACATGCCAACTAGGAGTGGTTTAAGGCTTTATTATATATTAACATTTAACATATTTGTGTGCTTATGTATAAGTGATTATTCTTCATTTGGTTAAAAAGAATCCATTTACAATTATACAGTGGGCTAAATGTTTTCAGTTTGTGATATGTTTCCATTGGCACAGGACTAGTTCAAACAGGTATGTTAGCTCTTGGCTGACACGCCTGACATTCAAGCTTTATTATGGAGCAGTGTACCCAGGGCATGTGAATTATAGAGAGTATCAGCCCTGGCCTGCTGAAAGCATCATTCAGCCTGGTTGATTATGGAATTTACTCCGGAGTTTGGGTCTAGAGATCCATCTACTGAGTGATGCTGTTTATTTGTTTAGTCACAAATGTGTTTCAGACCAGACAAAGGGAAGATGGTAGTGGGAAACAGGGGGATTGGATAGCAGTGACAAGTGAAAAGACAAAATCTTTCAGGGTAAGGGCCAGTGGTGAAGTTTATTGCCACTGTTTAGATAAAGTTCATTCTGGCAAACCCTTTAATAAACCGCAAATGCAGCACTTGAAGTGTAAAAGAAAACTTTCCAGCAAATAAAATGTCCATCTCCTATGTCACCTTGGATGCTGTAAACAGAGTTCCTGGTGCAGTGGATCTGTTGTACCCCATTGATCAAATTGCTTTTAGTATTTACAGTAATGGACTATCCTGATTTGCAATGCCACATGTGATACAATGGTTGGATCGTGACTGGGGTGGAGGAACAGCAAAATATTTTCTGTTTGCCTCAACCCCCATCTATTCTGCACTGGCCATGTCCCCACATATCCATTGTGTGGGGACCACTTGTTAGCAGGCAGGTTTCTCTGTCTGCAGCAGTGAAACTCGCCTGATAGAAATCGCATCTTTTCCTTTGTTGTTGGATAACCTCTGCTTCCTTCTGCATAGATTGCCACCAAAAGGGCTTGTTTAGATCTGTTCTATACCAAATGATCTCTTATTTCTGTCAAGGTTTTAATGATTCTCTGACAAGACCAGACTTTTTGGCTAAATGCAAGAGTTGGGCAATACTGAATACTATTCAACAGCCTTTTCTTGTGAGTACCATTTAAAAGTCATTGGTGCTAGGAATATCTGCATCCATGGAGTGCAGCACCATTTGCACAAATAATTTGTGCACTTTTGGAAGGTGAATCTTCAGAGATGCTCCTTTGCAGCTTAAAATCCTAATGAACATTTGCAAAATAACCATAAATTTGCTCTAGTAGGAATAGCTGGAAGCCTATCTGACAGTTTTGGTATATGCCTGTGAACCAGGGAATCCTAAAAAAATATTCAAATATGAAGTGGTGTCAGTGTATTATGCTCCCATGGTGTAGAGATCCTTATCATGAGTAATTTTTGTTGTAGCAGAATCTAGAGGCTGCAGGGGATTTAAGGGTCCCACTGGGTTGGTACTGCACAAATACATCACAGACACTTCTTGCACTTAGGAACTGTGTTTCAGAAGAATGGGATAGCACAGGCAGGAACAGGAAGTCACAGATTGGCCTGGGTTGGAAAAGACCTTAGAGATCATCCAGTTCCCTTGCCATGGAACAGGGAGACCTTTCACCAGACCAGGCTGCTCACAAATCCATCCAGCCTGGTCTTGGAAACTTCCAGGGATGGGGCAGCCACAGCTTCTCTGGGCAACCTGTGCCAGGGCCTCAGCACCCGCACAGTAAAGAATTTATTCCTAACCATCTAAACCTCCTCCCTGCCAGAGTGAAGCCATTCCCCTGTGTCCTGTCACTCCATCCCCTGTACATTGTCTCTCTCCATGTTTCTTTGTAGGCTCCTTTCAGGCCCTGCAAGGCCACACTGAGCTCACCCCAAAGCTTCTCCTCTCCAGGTGAACAATGCCAGCTGTGCCAGCCTTTCCTCCCAGCAGAGCTGCTCCATCCCTCTGCTCATCCTGGAGCCTCCTCTGGCCTGGCTCCAGCTCCTCCCTGTGCTGGGCTGGGGCAGCTCTGCAGGTGGGGTCTCACCTGAGCAGGGCAGAGAGACAGAATCACTGCCTTTAATCTGCTGCCCAAGGTGCTTTTGAATATGACATGTGTTATTGACAATAAGATCATATAATTTGTGAGTGGAATTGAGATTTAGCAGGTTTTAGTTCACTCTTGCTTAGTACATTGCTTCAGAACCTCCAAGAGCACCATGTGTTTCTGCATTACATTTACTGTACAGGCTTCTGCTTGGGCAAATTATGGGTTGTGTTCAGGTCTCTTGTCCCATCAGGAAATGACTGCCAAGGGAAAGCACCACCCCAAAATGTGATCTTAAAAATTTAAATCAAGGTAATCCACAAAGAAAAATTTGTATTTCTGTTCCTTGGTTGGGAAAATGTTTTAATGGAAAAGCAAACCTAACTTTTCCATTCCTAAGTGGATTGCTAAGTGGCAGCAGAGGACTGCAGAGGTAGTGGCAGGTGTTGAGAACAGTGATATTAAAAAGAATATAATTTTGGGGAAGAATCCTAAAATTTTCTAGAGAAAATAATTTCAGCTGAAAATCCTTGAGTAGCTCTAGTAAGGATGCTGCTCCTTTTCACTGGGAATCAGTGACTTTAGCATTCCTGTGCTCAGCAATTCACAGCTTTGTGCATTTATCCATCTTTCTTTACAAATAACCAGCTAACATCAGTGAAAGGACTCAGTTCCTTCACTGTGAGGAGCTTAGCCTTGCAAGAAACCTCCTGCTAATCCATATTCAGAGAAGCCCTGAGGGAGCTATCAAGACTATTCTGAGAGTAAATTATCCACCCAGGAAAGGATTACAAGATCCTGGCTCTGCTCGAGATCCCCAGCCAGACCATGCCAGTATTTGACAAAGGTTTGTGCCACTTGTGTGTTCAGTCTGCTGGTGCCCCCTGGACCAATTCTTAGAGATCTCTGAGTCGAGGGAATGAAAAGGAAAGGCTTTATTTTGGAGCTGAGGAAAGCAGCAGTCACTGGTGACTTCCAGCAGGGAAGCAGAAAGCTCCCAGCTCCCTTGTGAGGGCCTGACCACATGAGCAGGAGCAGAGGGCAGCACTTCAGGGTGTCCTGGGGTGTTTGCACTGCAATGATTTCTGCAGGCCCTCTTCTGACAAGGGAGGGAAGGTGCCCCAAGGCAGCCCCCTCCCTCCTCCGTGGGCAAGAAGCGAGCTGCAATAGCTCCCATCAGCTCAGCTGGGCTGCCTCAGGCTGTGGGCACACGTCTGCTCTGTGGGCTCAGTCAGGATCCTGGTGCTGTGCCCCACATCATCCTTCTCATCTTCCAGATCAGGGAAAGATGAAGGAGCCACCTGGCTTGTCACTCCTGCTGACACCAGGTTGGAACACCAGCTGGGATCACCCTGTCACAGTCTGCACCTCTGTGACTGAGGAGAAAAGTTCAGCTGCCAAGATATTCAATCTGGAACTCCTCATTAAAAAAAAAAAAAATCCATTAGAAGTTATATCTTTTATAAATGGCCTATATATTATGATATTATGACATAATTTAATTTAGTGCTCTGGATGTATTATGGCCGCCATAACAGTTTTACATTTATAGATTCCATAGTTTTGCTTCTATAAAACAACTACAATCTGTACCCCTTCCAGCTAATTACAATAAAATGCTTGGATTCACATTTACAATGTAAACTAGGGGCAGAGGCGTGTGAGTTCTGACTCAGGTTCATGCTTCACAGGCTGCTGAGGGTGCCTAGGCTCAGCCTCCCCTGACTGAGGTGGTTTCTGGGGTCAGGTCTTGGTGGAGACCTGCCAGGAGAAGCTGTGCCCATTGCTGGGAGATCCTGGGGTTACTGCTGAGGGACCATGCTTGTGGGGCTGGGTGAATTCTGAGAAAATGAAAGAAGCTGGGAGTAGATACTCATGTAGGCTGAGCTGGAGAAAAGAGAGTGCCAGATCTGAGTAGGATAGGACTCACTGGGAAAAAGAGAGAGGAAATCAGCTGTCAGGGATGCAGGCTGAGTGAGCAGGATGCAGGGAAATGAAGATTTGGAACTTAACTGACAGATTAAAAAATGGCACATGTATTTGAGAAAGTCCTGGAGTAGTGGAATCACCAAATGGTGTGAGTTGGAAAGGACCTCAAAGATCATCTTGTTCCTGCCCCTGCCATGGGCAGGGACACCTTCCACTAGACCAGGTGGGTCAGTGAGGGCCCCATTCAGCCCCATCCCCGTGCCAGGGATGGGGCACCCACAATTTCTGTGAGCAAAGCGTTCAGCACCTCCCCACCCTCACAGTCAACAACTTCTTCCTAATATCTAATGTAAATTTCTTCAGTTTGAGCCCATTACTCCTTGTGCTGTCACTGCAGCTCCCAGTGGTGAACCTCTCTGCGGCTTCCCTGTAGCTCCTTCAGATACTGTAAGGTCCTCACAGTTCTCTTCTCCAGGCTGAACAGCCCCAGCTTTCTCATGTGTTTTCATAGGGCAGGTGTTCCAGTCCTCCTTGCAACTTCATGGCCTTCCTCTGGACTTGCTCAGCAGTTCTATGTTCTTCTTATCTTGGGGGCACCAGAACTGCACATAGTGAGGATGCAAATGCAAAACAAGATATGTTATAATGAGCTTCATTTTCCTATTGTGGTGTAATGTATTTACTCAAGAGCTGCTTGTGTACAGAAGACCTGCTAAAAGCAATGCATGTTTTGTTTTTTTTTTTAAATTAAAGCATACAATCACAGGTCCCCAGTGACTAAGGAGAAAGAAAGCAAAATCCTTTCTCATTTCAAAATCCCCAACCTAGACTTGTGTCAAGAAAAGCAATAATTTCTGAATTAACAATAATAGAACACAATACTTAATGGACTTTCTCTGCTTATTAATTAACAGATAGATTTCCCATATCTGTACAAATCAAAAATGAGATACCACCTGCCTTTGAAACCCTATTTGTTTAGCCTTTCACCAGTCTGTATGTAGTCAGCATGTAAGAGTGTCTGAGAGTAGCCAACAACAAGGACTTTTGTTCCTCTGAAAATCCTTACTCTGGAACCCACATTGTTACTAAGTTCACTGGAGATGAGCAATTCCTGATTTTCAGTCATGGCCAAGGTTTTTCAGCTTATAGTCAGTCCTTCTTAGTAATCAAAATGCTCTAAAGAGCTCAAACTGTTTCTAGGATGCAGCTTGGTCAAACAGTTTTATGATCCCTTCCCA